>NC_057797.1:57542970-57671467 GCF_018294505.1 Triticum aestivum | reverse complement strand
GGCGGGAGGCGGCGGGAGGCGGCGGCGCCGCGCGGATCGAGGTGGCTAGGATTTCGGCTGGGGCTGCAGCTCCGCTCGAGCCCTCGCGGCTATAAAGGCCGGCTGGGCCAGGTGTCCTGGTCGGACACGGCCCAGTTAGGTCGGTTCGACTTTTTTTTAAATAATTACGCTCAAAAAAACAGAAGGAATACTAAACGGAATCTAAAAATCCCGAAATAAATTTTCCCCTGCTTCTAAAATCAAGCCGCACAGGATGAACATTTATTTGGGGCCTAAATGAAATTTTGAAAAACACGCATTTTTCCTAAATTCAAATAAAATAGCAAATAAATCCAAAATAAAATCTTATTTGATTTTTTATTAAATCCTCAATATTTCTTTATTTTGGGAAAGTCATTTTATTCCCTCTCTCATATTTTGATAAAAGAAATAATTGAAGATAAAATAAATATAATCAAATGATCCTATTTTCAAAATTTGAGAAAACTCAAATATGACAATAACGAAATCCCCAACTCTCTCCGAGGGTCCTTGAGTTGCGTGAAATTTCTGGATCAACCAAATGCAATAAAATATGATATGCAATGATGATCTAGTGTGTAACATTCCAAATTGAAACTTTGGGATGTTACAGCAAGGGATGGATAAGACAATTCCCGAGCTCTTCGCAATGCTAAAGGCTGCGGAGGTAGAAATCAAGAAGGAGCATCAAGTGTTGATAGTAAACAAGAACACTAGTTTCAAGAAGAAGGGCAAAGGGAAGAAGGGGAACTTCAAGAAGAATGGCAAGCAAGTTGTTGCTCAAGTGAAGAAGCCCAAGTCTGGACCTAAGCCTGAGACTGTGTGCTTCTACTGCAAAGGGACTGGTCACCGGAAGCGGAACTGCCCCAAGTATTTGGCGGATAAGAAGGATAGCAAAGTGAAAGGTATATTTGATATACATGTTATTGATGTGTACCATACTAATGCTCGTAGTAGCACTTGGGTATTTGATACTGGTTCTATTGCTCATATTTGCAACTCGAAAGAGGGGCTACGGATTAAGAAAAGATTGGCTAAGGACGAGGTGACGATGCGTGTGGGAAATGGTTCCAAAGTCGATGTGATCGCCGTCGGCACGCTACCTCTACATCTACCTTCGGGATTAGTTTTAGACCTGAATAATTGTTATTTGGTGCCAGCGTTAAGCATGAACATTATATCTAGATCTTGTTTGACACGAGACGGTTATTCATTTAAATCGGAGAATAATGGTTGTTCTATTTATATGAGTAATATCTTTTATGGTCATGCACCCTTGATGAGTGGTCTATTTTTATTGAAGCTCGATAGTAGTGATACACATATTCATAGTATTGAAGCCAAAATATATAAGTTTAATAATGATAGTGCAACTTATTTGTGGCACTGCCATTTAGGTCATATTGGTGTAAAGCACATGAAGAAACTCCATGCTGATGGTCTTTTGGAATCACTTGATTATGAATCACTTGATGCTTGCAAACCATGCCTCATGGGCAAGACGACTAAGAATCCATTCTCCGGAACAATGGAGCAAGCAACAGACTTATTGGAAATAATACATACTAATGTATGCGGTCCGATGAGTGTTGATGCTCGCGGCGGGTATCGTTATTTTCTGACCTTCACAGATGATTTGAGCAGATATGGGTATATCTACTTGATGAAACACAAGTATGAAACATTTGAAAAGTTCAAAGAATTTCAGAGTGAAGTGGAAAATCATCATAACAAGAAAATAAAGTTTCTACGATCTGATTGTGGAGGAGAATATTTGAGTTACGAGTTTGGTCTTCATTTGAAACAGTGCGGGATAGTTTTGCAACTCACGCCACCCGGAACACCACACCGTAATGGTGTGCCCAAACGTCGTAACCGCACTTTATTAGATATGGTGCGATCTATGATGTCTCTTACTGATTTACCACTATCATTTTGGGGTTATGCTTTAGATACGGCTGCATTCACGTTAAATAGGGCACCATCTAAATCTGTTGAGATGACACCATATGAACTGTGGTTTGGAAAGAAACCCAAGTTGCCATTTCTTAAAGTTTGGCGCTGTGATGCTTATGTGAAAAAGCTTAAACCTGATAAGGTCGAACCCAAATCAAAGAAATATGTCTTCATAGGATACCCAAAGGAGACTGTTGGGTACACCTTCTATCACAGATCCGAAGGCAATATATTCGTTGCTAAGAATGGATCCTTTCTAGAGAAGGAGTTTTCTGTCAAAAGAAGTGAGTGGGAGGAAAGTAAAACTTGATGAGGTAATTGTATCTACTCCCTTAGTGGAATGTAGTTTATCACAGAAATCGGTTCCAGTGATTCCTACACCAGTTAGTGAGGAAGCTAATAATGATGATCATGAAACTTCTGATCAAGTTACTACTGAACCTCGTAGGTTAACCAGAGTAAGATCCGCACCAGAGTGGTATGGTAATGCTGTTCTGGAAGTCATGTTACTTGACCATGACGAACCTATGAACTATGAGGAAGCGATGATGAGCCCAGATTCCACAAAATGGCTTGAGGCCATGAAATCTGAGATGGGATCCATGTATGAGAACAAAGTGTGGACTTTGGTTTACTTGCCCGATGATCGGCAGGCCATACAGAATAAATGGATCTTCAAGAAGAAGATTGATGCTGACGGTAACGTTATTGTCTACAAAATCTCGAGTGGTTGCGAAAGGTTTTCGACAAGTTCAAGGAGTTGACTATGATGAGACCTTCTCACCCGTAGCGATGCTTAAGTTCGTCCGAATCATGTTAGCAATTGCCGCATTTTATGATTATGAAATTTGGCAAATGGATGTCAAAACTACATTCCTTAATGGATATCTTAAAGAAGAGTTGTGTACGATGCAACCAGAAGGTTTTGTCGATCCAAAAGGTGCTAACAAAGTGTGCAAGCTCCAGCGATCCATTTATGGACTGGTGCAAGCATCTCGGAGTTGGAATATATGCTTTGATAGTGTGATCAAAGCATATGGTTTTATATAGACTTTTGGAGAAGCATGAATTTATAAGATAGTGAGTGGGAGCTCTGTAGCATTTCTGATATTATATGTAGATGACATATTGTTGATCAAAAATGGTACTAAATTTCTGAATAGCATAAAAGGATACTTGAATAAGTATTTTTCAATGAAAGACATTGGTGAAGCTGCTTATATATTGGGCATCAAGATCTATAGAGATAGATCAAGACGCTTAATTGGACTTTCACAAAGCACATACCTTGATAAAGTTTTGAACAAGTTCAAAACGGATCAAGCAAAGAAAGGGTTCTTGTTTGTGTTCCAATGTGTGAAGTTGAGTCAGACTCAATGCCCGACCACTGCATAAGATAGAGAGAAAATGGAAGTCATTCCCTATGCTTCAGCCATAGGGTCTATCATGTATGAAATGCTATGTACCAGACCTGATGTGTGCCTTGCTATTAGTTTAGCAGGGAGGTACCAAAGTAATCCAGGAGGGGGTCACTGGATGGCGGTCAAGAACATCCTGAAATACCTGAAAAGGACTAAGGATATGTTTCTCATTTATGGAGGTGATAAAGAGGTTATCGTAAACGGTTACGTCGATGCAAGCTTTGACACAGATCCGGATGACTCTAAGTCACAAACCAGATACATGTTTATAATGGTGGAGCTATCAGTTGGTGTAGTTCCAAGCAGAGCGTCATGGTGGGATCTACGTGTGAAGTGGAGTACATAGCTACTTCAGAAGCAGCAAATGAAGGAGTCTGGATGAAGGAGTTCATATCCGATTTAAGTGTCATACCTAGTGCATCGGGTACAATGAAAATCTTTTGTGACAATACTAGTGTAATTGCCTTGGCAAAGGAATCCAAAAAGAACCAAGCACATCAAGAGACGCTTCAATTCCATCCGTGATCATGTCAAGGAGGGAGACATAGAGATTTTCAAGATACATACGGATCTGAATGTTGCTGACCCGTTGACTAAGCCTCTCTCACGAGCAAAACATGATCAGCACCAAGACTCCATGGGTGTTAGAATCATTACTATGTAATCTAGATTACTGTTTCTAGTGCAAGTGGGAGACTGAAGGAAACATGCCCTAGAGGCAATAATAAAGTTGTTATTTATATTCCCTTATATCATGGTAAATGTTCATTATTCATGCTAGAATTGTATTAACCGGAAACTTAGTGCATGTGTGAATACATAGACAAACAGAGTGTCACTAGTATGCCTCTACATGACTAGCTCGTTAATCAAAGATGGTTAAGTTTCCTAGCCATAGACATGAGTTGTCATTTGATGAACGGGATCACATCATTAGAGAATGATGTGATTGACAAGACCCATCTGTTAGCTTAGCACTATGATCATTTAGTTTATTGCTATTGCTTTCTTCATGACTTATACATGTTCCTATGACTATGAGATGATGCAACTCCCGAATACTGGAGGAACACTTAGTGTGCTATCAAACGTCACAACGTAACTGGGTGATTATAAAGATGCTCTACAGGTGTCTCCGATGGTGTTTGTTGAGTTGGCATAGATCGAGATTAGGATTTGTCACTCCGATTGTCGAAGAGGTATCTCTGGGTGCTCTCGGTGATGCACATCGCTATAAGCCTTGCAAGCAATGTGACTGATGAGTTAGTTGCGGGATGATGCACTACAGAACGAGTAAAGAGACTTGCCGGTAACAGGATTGAAGTAGGTACGATGATAACGACGATCGAATCTCAGCCAAGTAACATACCAATGACAAAGGGAACAACGTATGTTGTTGTGCGGTTTGACCAACAAAGATCTTCGTACAATATGTAGGAAACAATATGAGCATCCAGGTTCCCCTGTTGGTTATTGACCGGAGAAGTGTCTCGGTCATGTCTACATAGTTCTCGAACCCGTAGGGTCCGCACGCTTAACGTTCGATGACGATTGGTATTATGAGTTTATGTGATTTGATGTCCTGAAGGTTGTTCGGAGTCCCGGATGAGATCACGGACATGATGAGGAGTCTCGAAATGGTCGAGCATAAAGATTGATATATTGGACCATGTTTTTCGGACACCGAAAGTGTTCCGGAGAGTTTCGGATAAAACCGGAGTACCCGAGGGTTACCGGACCCCCCCCCCCCCGAGGGGGGGAGAGTTAGTGGGCCACCATGGGCCTTAGAGGAGAGAGGGCCGACCGGGAGGTGGCGCGCGCCCCCCAAGTCCGAATTGGAGAAGGGGTGGGGGCAGCCCCCCCTCCTTCCTTCTCTCCCCTTTCTCCTTCCTTCCCCTTCTTGTTGGACTAGGAAATTTGGGGACCTACTCCTGGTAGGAGTAGGATTCCCCCCCACTTGGGCGTGCCCCTTGAGGCCAACCGGCACCCTCCTCCCCTCCTTTATATACGGGGGAGGGGCACCCCATAGACACACAAGTTGATTTCTTAGTCGTGTGCGGTGCCCCCCTCCACAGTTTTCCACCTCGGTCATATTGTCATAGTGCTTAGGCGAAGCCCTGCGTCGGTAACTTCATCATCACCGTCATCATGTCGTCGTGCTGACGAAGCTCTCCCTCAGCCTCAGCCGGATCTAGAGTTCGAGGAACTTCACCAAGATGAACGTGTGCAGATCATGGAGGTGCCGTGTGTTTGGTACTTGATCGATTGGATCGCGAAGACGTTCAACTACATCAACCGCGTTACTTAACGCTCCCGCTTTCGGTTTACTAGGGTACATGGACACACTCTCCCTGCTCGTTGCTATGCTTCTCCTAGATAGATCTTGCGTGATTGTAGGAACATTTTTGAAATACTACGTTCCCCAACAGTTACAATAATCGATGGCGACCAAGTCAGCATTAGGCGTTCACCCGAAGCACCGACTAACTTGATGTGGTACGGTACCATTGCATCTCATCCTGGTGGATTAAAATAAGTAGAAACTAACTGAAGTGATGAAAATTTTGTTGTTAGCTTTGTTTTAAAGCACATCACTCGATGACAGTCAATGTTGTCGCATAAGGATGGAGAGCTGCCAAGTTAATTCTTCGTAGAAGTCAAGTGGTAAGCTTCATTTAGGGCAATTTATTAATGGGATTGGATCTAGCCTACTAATTTTTTCAGTTTGGGGCCTTCAGCGTGTGAATTACATATTCCCTGCAATAAAAGTGTGGATTACATATGAACTTAAATTTATGAACAACAATGAGGGAATTCTCAATATATTAATGTATTATACCAGTTAGCAATTATTTTTTAGTACAAATATCCTCGACTATAGTTCCTTTCTAAGAAGCTTCGTGTCGACTTTATTTTAATACTATTTTTGGAGCCATCGTGATGGATACCAATGTCATGGCAATGTACAAAAATCATGATTGATTTCATATGATCGAAGAGATAATTAGTTGTGATAGCCACATTGTTGAAGAGACAAAATCCAGCTGGCTCGCTATGTTCAACATGGTGGCCTAACTTAAGCAATAGCAATACTCACTTCACCATTCGCAACCTTCTCAGCAACCTTGTTACAAATCAAGACATTTCTCAGCACTTGACATCAATGGTACAAGAGCTTTTGTATAACACAACGGAATGCATATATGTAGTGTAGGAAAAATATAAATTACCTCAATAACAGAACGAGCTGCAAGGAAAGCTGTCTCTGAGGAGCCTTTGTTGAAGTAAAGATAATTGAATTTCTCAGTAGTGCTATGTTGATTGTAATTATCCTCCTAGCTGATAGTCCTTATCCAATTTACATGTTTCGGGGCATGGAAAATGGTATATATTTCTCAACAATGCTCAAGGATTTTGCCTGGGGCACATCAGTAATGAGCTATGAAAACTTCACGGTGATGCCTTCAAGAAGGTAATGTATGCCTAAAGGCAAGAACATCATCGATGACGGCCAAGTTGGCATTATGCTTTCACCTAAAGCATCGATTGTCATGTGTTGGTATGGTACCATACCATCTCATCTAGGTTGTTGATTAAACAAATTAGAAACCAACTGCAATGATCCAATTATTATTGTTAGCTTGGTTTACATCACATCGTCATATGACAATCAATACTATCGCATAAAGATTGAGAACCGGCAAGTGAATTCTTAAAAGATGTTCCATATTAAACTTGATTGAGGGTAATCATAATTGGGATGGTGCTAGCCTACCAAATTTGTCAATTTGGGCCTTCGGTATGTGGATTACATACTCCCTGCGATAAAAGCATGGATTACATATGAAGCTCAATTTATGAACAACAATGAGTAAATACTCGATTTATTAATGTATTGTACTTCCTAGCTATGATTTGAGTACACATTTTCTTGTTTGTAGTTTCCTAAGCAACTTGGTACCGATTTTATTTTCATACTATTTCTCAAGTAGTTGAGATGGATACTATTATCATTGCACTCTTCAAAAATCATGAAGGGAATCCTATGATTTAAGAGATAATTAGTTGTAGAGCTACATTTTTGTGGAGACAAAATCTAATCGAGTCACTATGGTCAGTATAGTGCATAAGGATGGAGAGCCACCAAGTGAATTATCACTAAAGGTTGCATATGGTAAACTTCATTTAGGGTAATATATAATTAGGCTTGGACCTAGCCTACCAATTTTGTCAATTTGGGCATTCAGTGTGTGGATTACATATTCTGTGTCATAAAATTGTGGATTACATATGAACTATAGTTTATGAACAACAACAAGTAAATGCTCAATATCTTAACGGATTATACGACATGGCTATGATTTGAATACAAATTTCCTCGACTGGTGTTCTTTCCTAAGCAACTTGGTGCTGATTTTATTTTCAGACTATTTCTTGAGCCGTTGAGGTGGATACCAATGTCGTGGCAATGTTAAAAAAACTTGGTGTGGGAATTCTATGATTTCAGAGATAATTAGCTGCAATAGCCACATTGTTGAAGAGATAAATTACTATTGGCTCACTATGTTCGACATGGTGGACTGGTGGCCTGACTAAAGCAATAGCAGAACTGAACTCACCAGCCACAACCTTCTAGACAACCTAATTATAAAATGAGTCATTTTTAGCATGTGGGATGAATGGAATTAGAACTGTTGTATAACACAAGAGAATGCATCTATGAATTGTAGGAAAATTATGCACTAAATTACCTCGATGATAGAACCGACTGCAAGGAAAGCATACTTTGAGGAGCCTTTGTTAATGTAAACATAGTTGAATTTATCAACAGTGTCATTTTGATAGTAAATATCTCGTGAATTGATATCCTTACTAGATTTACATGGTGAGGTGCATGTGTAGATGCTATATATTTCTCAGCGGTGTTCAAGGATTTCACATGGAGCACATCAAGAATGAGCTAAAAAATCTTCACAATGATTCCTTCAAGAAGGTAGTAGACGTCCAAAGGCATCATCGTCATTGCTATCGACCAAGTTGGCATTAGGCTTACCCTGGAAGCATTGAATGATGTGAGGTGGTACTGTACCATTCCGCCTCTTCTAGGTTGTTGATTAAAAGAAGTAGAAACCAATTGAAGTGATGCACTTATTACCGTTGGCTTTGGTGTACATCATATAGCTCAATGACAATCAATACGATTGCATAAAGATGGAGAACCGCCAAGTTGATTCCTATAAGATGTTGCATGGCAAGCTTCATCTAGGGTAATCTATTAATGGGATTGGATCTGGCCTACCAATTTCATTATTTAGGCCTTTGGTGTATGGATTACATATCCCTTGCAATAGAAGTATGGATTAATATGCACTTCAATTTATGAACAACATAGAGTGAATGCTCAATATATTAATATATCAATTCTACTTCTAGGATAGATTTGAGTATAATTTTTCTTGATTGCAGTTCGTTCCAAGCAATTGGTTCCTATTTCACTTTCATACTATTTATCGAGCACTTGAGATTAATACTAATATCATGGCAATGTTAAAAATCATTATGGGAATCATATGGTTTAAGAGATATTTTCAATTCTGCTACTGGGCACAAAAGTTTCTGTTTTTTCACAGAATCAAAACAACTATCATCCAAATCACCCCAAAGGCTTTACTTAGGACAAACACTAATTTAAACAAAAAAACACAACCATAACAGTAGAATAATTGTGTGTGCATAAAAATAGAAAATATAACTATTGGGTTGTCTTCCAACAAGGTTTTTCTTTATAGCCATTAAGATATGCTTGGGATATTAATGATGCTTGCATAAAAGACAAGAATTGGAGCACAAAGAGAGCATCATAAAACATGTGACAAACACATTTAAGTCTAACATACTTCCTATGCATAGGCATTTTATAGGAAAACTAATTATCAAGACAAGCAGTTTCTAGCATATGCAACTGAGAAGAATAGAACATTGACGATTTCAACATATGAGAGGTAATTTAGTAACATGAAAATTTCTACAACCATATTTTCCTCTCTCATAATAATTATATGTAGTATCATAATCAAATTCAACAATATAGCTATCGTATAAAATTTTCTCTTCATGATCCACATGCATATAAGTCTTATAATCTTGTAAGATAGTTGGGTTAACATTAACTAAAGTCATGACCTCTCCAAACCCACTTTTATAAATAATTTCATAAGATTGAACACTCTCCAAATATGCGGGATTCTTTTTTCTAAAGTTGACACTATTCCAAACCCAATTTCAATATTATTGCAAACATTATTATTAGTTTCGTACTCATCATGAGGTTTAAATAAATTTTCAAAATCATAAGAAGAATTATCACCCAAAGCATAATGATTGCAATAAGTAGTGGAAATAACAAAATCATCATCCCCAAGCTTGTAGCTTTGCATATTGATACGTCTCCAACGTATCTATAATTTTTTATTTCTCCATGCTATTATATTATATATTTTGGATGTTAATGGGCTTATTTTTACACTTCTATATTATTTTTGGAACTAACCTATTAACCGGAGGCCCAACCCAAATTGCTGTTTTTTGCCTATTTTAGAGTTTCGCCGAAAAGGAATATCAAACGGAGTACAAACAAAATGAAACCTTCGGGAGCATTATTTTTGGAACAAACGTGATCCAGGAGACTTGGAGTGGATGTCAAGAAACAATCAAGGAGGCCACGAGGCAGGGGGCGCCCCCCCCCTAGGCGCGCCCTCCACCCTTGTGGGCCCCTCGTTGCTCCACCGACCTAGTTCTTCCTCCTATATATATATCCATATACCCCGCAAACATCCAGGAGCACCACGAAACCCTATTTCCACTGCCGCAACCTTCTGTACCCAAGAGATCCCATCTTGGGGCCTTTTCCGGAGCTCCGCCGGAGGGGGCATTGATCACGGAGGGCCTCTAGATCAACTCCATGGCCTCTCCGATGATGTGTGAGTAGTTTACTTCAGACCTTCGGGTACATAGCTAGTAGCTAGATGGCTTCTTCTCTCTCTTTGGATCTCAATACAAAGTTCTCCTCGATTCTCTTGGAGATCTATTCAATGTACTCTTCTTTTGCGGTGTGTTTTTCGTGAACCGATGAATTCTGGGTTTATGATCCAGATTATGTATGAACAATATTTGAATATTCTCTGAATTCTTTTATGTATGATTGGTTTATCTTTGCAAGTCTCTTCGAATTATCAGTTTGGTTTGGCCTACTAGATTAATATTTCTTGCAATGGGAGAAGTGCTTAGGTTTGGGTTCAATCTTGTGGTGCTCGATCCCAGTGACAGAAAGGGAAACGAAACGTATTGTATTGTTGCCATCAAGGATAAAAAGATGGGGTTTATATCATATTGCATGAGTTTATCCCTCTACATCATGTCATCTTGCTTAAGGCGCACTCTGTTCTTATGAACTTAATATTCTAGATGCATGCTGGATAGCGGTCGATGTGTGGAGTAATGGTAGTAGATGCAGGCAGGAGTCGGTCTACTTGTCAAGGAAGTGATGCATATATACATGATCATACCTATATATTCTCATAATTATTCGCTTTTCTATCAATTGCTCGATAGTAATTTGTTCACCCACCGTAATACTTATGCTTTCTTAAGAGAAGCCACTAGTGAAACCTATGGTCCCCGGGTCTATTTTCCATCATACAAGTTTCCAATCTATTATATTTTGCAATCTTTACTTTCAATCTATATCATAAAAATACCAAAAATATTTATCTTATTATTATCATCTCTATCAGATCTCACTCTTGCAAGTGGCCATGAAGGGATTGACACCCCCTTTATCGCGTTGTTTGCGAGGTTCTTATTTGTGTGTGTAGGTACGAAGTGACTTGCATGTGGTCTCCTACTGGATTTCCTTGGTTCACAAAAACTGAGGGAAATACTTACGCTGCTTTACTGCACCACCCTTTAATCTTCAAGGGAAAACCAACACAGTGCTCAAGAGGTAGCAAGAAGGATTTCTGGCGCCGTTGCCAGGGAGATCTACGCCAAGTCAAGACATACCAAGTACCCATCACAACCTTTATCCTTCACATTACATTATTTGCCATTTGCCTCTCATTTTCCTCTCCCCCCACTTCACCCTTGCCGTTTTATTCGCCCTCTTTTTCCATTCCCCTTCTCTTTTTCAATTTGCCTCTTTTGCCTATTTCTTGTTTGCTTGTGTGTTGGGTTGCTTGCTTGTGACAATGGCTCAAGATAATACTAAATTGTGTGACTTTGCCAATACCAACAATAATGATTTTATTAGCACTCCGATTTCTCTTCTTACCAATGTAGAATCTTGTGAATTAATACTGCTTTGACGAATCTTGTCATGAACGATCCATTTTCTGGCCTTCCTAGTGAAGATGTCGCTTCCCATCTAAACAAATTTGTTGATTTGTGTGCTATGCAAAAGAAGAAATATGTGGATAATGATATTGTTAAACTTAAGCTATTTCCGTTTTCACTTAGAGATCATGCTAAAGCTTGGTTTTCGTCTTCGCCTAAAAATAGTATTGATTCATGGAATAAGTGCAAAGATGCTTTTATCTCTAAGTATTTTCCTCCCGCTAAGATCATCTCTCTTAGAAACGATATTATGAATTTTAAGCAACTTGATCATGAACATGTTGCACAAGCTTGGGAGAGGATGAAATTAATGATACGTAATTTCCCTACAAATGGATTGAATTTATGGATGATTATACAAAATTTTTATGCCTGGTTGAATTTTGCTTCTAGAAATCTGTTAGATTCGGCCGCGGGAGGCACTTTTATGGAAATCACTTTAGGAGAAGCTACCAAACTCCTAGATAATATTATGGTTAATTATTCTCAATGGCACACTGAAAGATCTACTAGTAAAAAGGTGTATGCAATTGAAGAGATTAATGTTTTGAGTGGAAAGATGGATGAACTTATGAAATTGTTTCAGTGCTCCTACTGATCCTAATGATATTCCTTTGTCTACTTTGATTTAGAACAATAATGAATCTATGGATGTGAATTTTGTTGGTAGGAACAATTTTGGTAATAACGCGTATAGAGGTAATTTTAATTATAGGTCGTTTCCTAGTAATTCCTCTAATAATTATGGTAATTCCTACAACAATTCTTATGGAAATTATAATAAGATGCCCTCTAATTTTGAATCTAGTATTAAAGAATGTATTACTTCGCAAAAGAGTTTCAATGCTTTGATTGAAGAAAATCTGCTTAAGATTGATGAGTTGGCTAGGGACGTGGATAGAATTTCTCTTGATGTTGATTCTTTGAAACTTAGATCTATCCCACCTAAGCATGATATCAATGAGTCTCTCAAAGCCGTGAGAATTTCCATTGATGAGTGCAAATAAATAACTGCTAGGATGCGTGCTAAGAAAGATTGCTTTGTGAAAGCGTGTTCTTCTAGTTTTCATGACAATAAAGATGAAGATCTAAAAGTAATTGATGTGTCCCGTATTAAATCCTTGTTTTGGAATATGAATCTTGATAATGATGGGATTGGAGATCAGTCAACTTTAGTTAGAAGGCGTCCCTAAAATTCAGAGTTTTTAGATCTTGATGCAAAAATTGATAAAAGTGGGATTGAAGAGGTTAAAACTTTAGATAGGAATGAACCCACTATCTTGGATTTCAAGGAATTTAATTATGATAATTGCTCTTCGACAGATTGTATTTCCTTGTTGCAATCCATGCTAAATTCTCCTCATGCTTATAGTCAAAATAAAGCTTTTACTAAACATATCGTTGATGCTTTGATGCAATCTTATGAAGAAGAACTTCAGTTGGAAGTTTCTATCCCTAGAAAACTTTATGATGAGTGGGAACCTACAATAAAAATAAAAATTAACAATCATGAATGCTATGCTTTGTGTGATTTGGGTGCTAGTGTTTCCACAATCCCAAAAACTTTCTGTGATTTGCTAGGTTTCCGTGAATTTGATGATTGTTCTTTAAACTTCCACCTTGCGGATTCCACTATTAAGAAACCTATGGGAAATATTAATGATGTTATTATTGTTGCAAATAGGAATTATGTGCCTGTAGATTTCATTGTTCTTGATATAGATTGCAATCCTTCATGTCCTATTATTCTTGGTAGACCTTTCCTTAGAACGATTGGTGCAATTATTGATATGAAGGAAGGGAATATTAGATTCCAATTTCCGTTAAGTAAAGGCATGGAACACTTACCTAGAAAGAAAATTAAATTACCATATTAATCTATTATGAGAGCCACTTATGGATTGCCTACCAAAGATGGCAATACCTAGATCTATCCTCGCTTTTATGCCTAGCTAGGGGCGTTAAACGATAGCGCTTGTTGGGAGGCAACCCAATTTTATTTATATTCCTTGCTTTTGCTCCTGTTTAGTAATAAATAAATAATTAATCTAGCCTCTATTTTGTTTGTGTTTTTGTGTTTAATTAGTGTTTGTGCCAAGTAGAACTTTGGGGAAGACTTGGGGAAAGTCTTTGCAATCTTGATGTAAAAAACAGAAACTTTAGCGCTCACGAGAATTGCTGCCATTTTTTATTGGAGAGTGATATTTAGTTAATTATTTTTGCAGATGATTAATAGATAAATTCCTCACGTCCAGAAATTTATTTTAGAATTTTTCGGGTTACATAAGTTTGCATTAGTTACAGATTACTACAGACTGTTCTGTTTTTGACAGATTCTGTTTTTCGTGTGTTGTTTGCTTGTTTTGATGAATCTATGGCTAGTAAAAGAGTTTATAAACCATAGAGAAGTTGGAATAAAGTAGGTTTAACACCAATATAAATAAATAATGAGTTCATTACAGTACCTTGAAGTGTTGTTTTGTTTTCTTTCGCTAATGGAGCTCACGAGATTTTCTATTTTGAGTTTTGAGTTGTGAAGTTTTCAAGTTTTGGGTAAATATTTGATGGATTATGGAACAAGGAGTGGCAAGAGCCTAAGCTTGGGGATGCCCATGAAACCCCAAGGTAAAATACAAGGACACCAAAAATCCTAAGCTTGGGGATGCCCCGGAAGGCATCCCCTCTTTTGTCTTTGTTCATCGGTAACTTTACTTGAAGCAATATTTTTATTCGCCACATGATATGTGTTTTATTTGGAGCGTCTTGTATGATTTGAGTATTTGATTTTTACTTTACCAAAATCATCCTTGCTGTACACACCTTTTGAGAGAGACACACATGAATTGGAATTTATTAGAATACTCTGTGTGCTTCTCTTATATCTTTTGAGCTATATAGTTTTTGCTCTAGTGCTTCACTTATATCTTTTAGAGCACGGCGGTGGTTCTATTTTATAGAAATAATTGATCTCTCATGCTTCACTGATATTATTTTGAGAGTCCTTTAGAACAACATGGCAATTTTCTTTTAGGCATAATAAGAACTTTCATACAAGTGCATTGAATACTAAGAGAAGTTTGATACTTGATGATTGTTTTGAGATATGGAGATGGTGATGTTAGAGTCATGCTAGTTGAGTAGTTGTGAATTTGAGAAATACTTGTGTTGAAGTTTGTGATTCCTGTAGCATGCACGTATGGTGAACCGTTATGTGATGAAGTCGTAGCATGATTTATTTATTGATTGCCTTCCTTATGAGTGGCAGTCGGGGACGAGCGATGGTCTTTTCCTACCAATCTATCCCCCTAGGAGCATGCGCGTAGTACTTTGTTTCGATAACTAATAGATTTTTGCAATAAGTATGTGAGTTCTTTATGACTAATGTTGAGTCCATGGATTATACGCACCCTCACCCTTCCACATTTGCTAGCCTCTCTAGTACCGCGCAACTTTTGCCGGTACCATAAACCCACCATATACCTTCCTCAAAACAGCCACCATACCTACCTATTATGGCATTTCCATAGCCATTCTGAGATATATTTCCATGCAACTTTCCACCATTCTGTCCATTATGACACACTTCATCATTGTCATATTTCTTTGCATGATCATGTAGTTGACATCGTATTTGTGGCAAAGCCACTGTTCATAATTCTTTCATACATGTCACTCTTGATTCATTGCATATCCCGGTACACCGCCGGAGGCATTCACAAAGAGTCATATTTTGTTCTAAGTATTGAGTTGTAATTCTTGAGTTGTAAGTAAAAAGAAGTGTGATGATCATCATTATTAGAGCATTGTCCCAGTGAGGAAAGGATGATGGAGACTATGATTCCCCCACAAGTCGGGATGAGACTCCGGACGGAAAAAAAGAGGCCAAAAAAAAGAAGAAGGCCCAAATAAAAAATGGAAAAAATAAAATGAGAGAAAAAGAGAGAAGGGACAATGTTACAATCCTTTTTCCACACTTGTGCTTCAAAGTAGCACCATGATCTTCATGATAGAGAGTCTCCTATGTTGTCACTTTCATAAACTAGTGGGAATTTTACATTATAGAACTTGGCTTGTATATTCCAATGATGGGCTTCCTCAAATTGCCCAAGGTCTTCGTGAGCAAGCAAGTTGTATGCACACCCACTTAGTTTCTTTTGTTGAGCTTTCATACACTTATAGCTCTAGTGCATCCGTTGCATGGCTGTCACATCCCTAGTTCTGGTATGCTCTGAGCTATCTAGTCACGTGTTGCATCATGTTTAAATTCTTTTGAATTTGAAATGGGGATTGATCAAACCCTAGAAGCAGATCAAATCAAATAGGTTCAACATAAAATCATTTTCAATAAACCCAAAATGTCCTTTGAAAATGTTCATGATTTATGATAAAGGTGAAAACCTCTGCCAAAAATGATGAGCATATTTCTTGGACATTTATGGATTTTTGAGTTAAATCATATTGTATTTGAATTGGAGCATTTAATGCTATAAATATTTTAAATGCTTCAATACTTCTGAAAACAATTGGGGGCTATTGGAAATAATTCAAATAGTGCCCACAATTTTTGTCAGGATTTTACAAAATAAGTTAGTATTTTTACTAATTCAAAACAAATCAAAATAAATAGAAAACAGAAACAGAATTAGAAAGAGAGAGAGAGAAGGACTTACCTCGACTTACCTGGCTGGCCCAGTGGACAGCCAGCCCACGAGGCCCAGGCGCCAGTCACCCCTAACCTCCTGCCAGTAGGCAGGAGGGCGTGTGGCCGCGGCGCGCGCGCACGCGCTCAGCCAGCTCCTGGTTGCCGCTGTTGCTGGGGACGGCGTCAAATGCCACGACACCCCCCGACCCCCCCTCTCGCCCTAGAGACCCCTCTCTCCTCTCCCTCACTCGCTGCTCTCTCTCCCCTCCCCTGTCTTGCTCTCTTCCCCACCACCGAGTGTGCCCGTCGCCGCCACTCGTTGCTGCCGCGCCCACCGCTGATGCCTTGCCTCCCCGATCAATCCAGCACCTCCGCCACCTCGCACCACGCCTCTCCATCGAAGGAAGCTAACGCGGAGGCCCTGTGGAGCCGCCATCATCGCCATCTTCCTCGTCTCTGTCCGGTGATCGCCGTCGTCGATTCACCGCACGCAGGACGTCCCCGAGCCCGCTGAGCTTGTCTACGTGGCCGCTGTGAGCTCGCCATCTTTTCCCCCTCGTTATCTTTGTTGTTTGCAACCTCCAGCATCTGTAACCGCCATGGCCGAGCTTCCCCTACCGCCGGCCATGTCGTCGTCGTCGTTGCAGCCACTACAGGTCGAGCCTGAGCACGTCACCGTGCTCACCATGTCTGCAGGAGCACGAATCACCCCACCGCTCGACCCACCATGCACCACAATGTCGATTCTGAGCTTGACCGAACCACGGCCGCCGCAAACCTCGTCGCCGGCATTGATTCCGGCGACCCCCGCGCCCAACTCCGCCGCCTCTTGATGCGGGCGAGAAACCGCTATGCCCTGGTGCCCTTAGCGCGCTAACCCAATGCCTCTAGCGCAAATACTGCGTGCCCCGCCATGTTCTGTGGTCGCCGCCGGCTAAACTCCGGCGAGGTCGACGTGGTCCCATCATTAGGTGCTAATGACATCACTAATTAACCCTAGAGCCACTTATAGACGGGCCCCACTTTCTAATTAACCATGGTTTAGTTTTGTTTAGTCTAAACTAACCCCGCAGGGCCCACAGGTCAGTTTGACCTGTCCACGTCCTGTGTTGACCGACCCCACACGTCAGCGTTGACTTGCTAACATGGCTGTTGACCTGACCCCACCTGTCATTAACACTGAACAACACTGTGTCACTGACCAGTGGACCCCACTGGTCAGGTTTGACCTAGGCCGCTACTATTGACCTGCTGAGGTCAGCATGACATAGTGCTGACGTTGTAATTGTTTTCTAGGATTTTAAATAAATTATAAATGATTTATTTAATTCAGAAAATATCCAAAACTTCTAAAAATAATAGAAAATCAACTGTAACTCCAAATCAAATAAGTTATATATGAAAAATTATCAGAAAAATCCAATCTATCCATTTATGCTACTTTCATGCATGTTAAACCAACTTATACCCACTATATAAGTGAAAACATGATAATGGCATTTTAAATGCTAAATATGGAGTTTGCATATGAACCCATGGTCCATATGGACTTCATTTAAATTGTTGCTAGATGCATTAGTGCAAATCATAACATTATTTCCATGTCATGATCATGCATCATATTGTGCATTGCATTGATTGTGTTCTTTCTTAGTTGCTGGTGTTTGTCCCCTCTCGGTAGACATGTATCGACGATGTGATCGATGACACCAATGAAGAACTATATTATCTTCAGAAGTGCCAGGCAAGCAAAACCCCCTTGTTCATTTCGATACAATCCCACTCTCTTGCTCCTGCTCTCTTTTACTGCATTAGGACAACAATGTTTCAACTGTTACATGCTGCGGTAGCTGAACCCCTTTCCTCTGCATGACCTGTCATTGCCACAGTAAATAGATGAAACCCACTAGCATGAGTAGGAGTTGCTTGAGCCCTGATGTGCCTACTCATTCATGCTTGTTTGTCATGCCTACTACTGCTTAGAGTTGAGTCAGGTCTGATTCATCGGGGATGAATTGGAATGGTGTTGAACATGTCCTACTGTGTGTAAGCTAAGTGTGTGAACACGATTTGGTAAAGGTAGCGGTGAGAGGCCATGTAGGAGTACATGGTGGGTTGTCTCATTGCAGCCGTCCTCAGGAACTGAGTTCTGTGTTTGTGATCCATCAACAGTTACTACCACACATTGGGTTCCGGTAACTCGGCCCCTCTCGGCTTATTTATCAACTCGATCTCTGTCCAAGAGTTGCAACTAGTTTCTGGTGTTTGTAGGTTGTGTTAGTAGTCTACCAAGTGGCACCCAGTATAGGTGGGTTTGGGACAGACTAGGCACAGTGGCACGGTGTACCAAGTGGCACCCGGATGGTGGGCTTGGGAACCCTGCTCACATCGTTTGGGGCCGCACTACTAGAAAAAGGGCTATAGATGGGATTGACACTAATGGCGCACCAAAAAAGTGGTGCGCCATTAGTAAATACTAATGGCGCACCACCTTCCGATACGCCATGAGAGTTGAAACTACTAATGGCGCACCTGGCCCAGGGTGCGCCATTAGTATCAAATTTTTTTTAACTAGTGCGCCTGTCCAAACATACTAATGGCGCATCCAGACACAGTGCGCCATTACTAGTTGTAACTAGTAATGGCGCACCAGTCAGAAAGTGCGCCACTAATGTTGTTTTTTTATTATATTTTTTATTCCTTTTTTTGCAAAACTACTAATGGCGCACTGTTCCACCGTGCGCCATTACTAGTTTAAACTAGTAATGGCGCACTATGGAACAGTGCGCCATTAGTATGTTTTTTTTGCAAAACTACTAATGGCGCACCACCAGAAGGTGCGCCATTAGTAACCTGGATTACTAATGGCGCATTTAGAGTTGGTGCGCCATTAGTAAGTGGGCAGCAACAAGATATTTTGGACAGCCTCTCCTACCCACACTCACTTTCTCCCCACTTCATTCTCTCCACCTCCTCCTTGTCTTGGGTGCCTCCTCTTTTTCACCTCATTTCCACCATAGATTCATTCAATTTAAGTGGTTAAATTACCTTGTTTTGATAGGTAAGTAAGGGGGGAAGCTATATTTATGTTGTTCTCCCTACAACAATGTGCACATGTACTTTTTATGGCCTAGCTAGATCTATGTATGTTCGTGGTGTTGCATATGTTTGTGGTGTTGCATATGTGTTTGTGTTTGGAGGTGTACCGGTATTTGAAATGCGATAGTTGCCAATATTTTGCCGGAATGTTGATTCATTTCCGTTTCGGCGAGAATTTTGGCATTAAGCACTCTTTTTGGTCCTATTTTTAGGGAAAGTCATGCCAAATTTTTTCTTGGTTCTAAAATATCGTTTTGCTCTACCCCGCAGGCGACCATGGTCCGCACGATGACCGAAGGCATCGTGAATAGGTTTTTGAGGGCCGCGAAGGCCGAGATGCTTCAAAAGAACGAGACGGAGATAAGATGTCCGTGTCGAAGATGCAAGTTGAAGAGACTTATTGCGGACCCGGATTCCGGGCAGGTGCGGGACCACGTGCTCTTGCGTGGTTTCATGGATGGCTATCGGTGGCAAGGTGATGAAGATGACTACGAAGTCGTCCATGGGGGCCGGGCAAGAAATGAGGAAGGGAAGCAAGACAACCACCGCGGCTCGGGCGGGCGAGAAGACGAAGAATCCCCAGGAGATGATCATGACGGTGATGCTGTACACAATCATCATGTAGAAGATGCAGAACATGATGATGAGGAAGATGCCGGAGCAGACGACGGGCATGATCATGAAGATGATGATGCCGGCGGAGCAGACGACGCTGGACCATCGATGGGCTGGGTGCAGGACCCTCATATTCAAGAGCTACTTCTCAGGAAGACGGATAACGCAAGAGCTGCTGCCCGAGAGAAAGCCAAGATGGATCAACTTGAGTTAGACGCGGTTACTCCATTGTATGAAGGACGCAGGCCCGAGGATACCCGCCTGAAAGTAACGCTCATGGCTCTGGAGATGAAGGTAAAACACAAAATGACCGACGCATGCTTCGACGAGAACATGTCATTCTGGCACGAACGTCTTCCCAAGGGGAACAAGTGCCCGACCAGTTTGGAGGAGGCGAAGAAAATCGTGTGTCCTCTGGATTTACCGCACGTGAAATACCATGTGTGCATGAACAATTGCATCATTTATCGGGACGAGCACGCGGAGTCTACCATATGTCCGTGTGCGGCGTCACTGGATACAAGAAGAGGAAGAAAGCTCCTCGAAAAGTGGTGTGGTACTTTCCGATCACTCCTCGTCTGCAGTGGTATTTCGTGGACCCTAAGGTAGCAAAGCTCCTGCGTTGGCACGCGGATAGGGAGGAGAAGAAGCGAGAAGATGACGCAAATGATCCGGAGATAGATAAAAAAGACAAGATGCTGAGTCACCCTAAGGATGCGATCCAGTGGCAAGCGTTGAACTTCGAATACCCAGAATTTGGGAAGGATCCAAGGAACATCGTGCTGGGCGCGAGCACCGATGGAGTCAATCCGTTTGGCAGCCAGAGAAGCACACATAGCACCTGGCCTGTGTTTGTGTGGATGTACAACCTTCCCCCCTGCTTGTGCATGAAGAGGAAGTACATTCACATGAGTATGCTAATTGAAGGGCCAAAACAACCAGGGAACAACATCAATCTGTATCTGGGGCTGCTGAAGGAGGAGCTAGACACACTGTGGAAAACGCCAGCCAATACGTGGGACGCCGCAGAGAAAGAATATTTCCCTATGAGAGCCGCACTGCTCACGACGGTGCACGACTATCTCGGTTACCGATATCTCGCGGGGCAGGTAGTCCATGGATTTTCTGGATGCGTAAGGTGCATGGATGACACAACGTATCGCTAGCTAGATAGAGATCCCGGGTCTTTGAAAACCGTGTTCATGGGACATCGAAGGTGGCTTCGCGATGATGACCTGTGGAGGAAACGCAAGGATCTATTCGATGGTGAAACCGAACCCCGAAAACGCCCGTGTACGAGGAGCGGCGAGGAAATAGACAAGCTGTTGAAAAATTGGAAAGACTGCCCACTACCGGGAAAGAAGCAAAAGGCGCCAGACCCGGGAAAGAAGCGAAAGGCGCCAGAGCCGCTGCTGAAGGTATGGAAAACAAGGTCTGTTTTCTGGGACTTGCCGTACTGGAAGATCCACCGTGTGCCTCACAGCCTTCATGTCATGCATATCACGAAGAACGTGTGCGAGAGTCTGCTTGGTACCCTGCTCAACATGCCAGAGAGGACCAAAGATGGGCCGAAAGCAAGGGCAGACTTGAAATCAATGGGCATCAGGCAGGAGCTTCACGCTATATATGATGATGATGATGATGATGATGATGATGAGGCGAAGTAGGACACAGAAAGTCGTCGCAAAGGCAAAAAGGCCAAGAAGACCGGAAATGACTACCCTCCCGCATGCTTCACTCTAAGTCAGGAGGAGATCGAGCAGTTTTTCACCTGCCTCCTAGGAGTAAAACTTCCTTACGGTTACGCGGGGAAGATAAGCAGATACCTAGACCCAGCGAAGCAGAAGTTCAGCGGGATGAAGTCTCACAACTGTCACGTGCTGATGACGCAGATACTTCCAGTTGCAATCCGTGGGATCATGGACGCGCACGTCCGTGAAACGTTATTTGGCCTATGCAACTTTTTCAACGTCATCTCCCGGAAGTCGATTGGCGTGAGGCAACTCAGAAGGCTACAGGAAGATATCGTGGTGATACTATGCGAGATTGAGATGTACTTCCCGCCCGCATTCTTCGACGTTATGGTGCATCTGCTGGTCCATATAGTGGAGGATATCATCCAACTCGGGCCGACGTTCCTGCACAGCATGATGCCGTTTGAAAGGATGAATGGTGTCATCAAAGGATACGTTCGCAACATGTCACGTCCAGAGGGAAGCATAGCCAGGGGCTTTCTGACCGAAGAGTGCATCTCCTACTGCACGAATTATCTAGGCATCGAGAACCCCGTTGGTCTGCCCGTCAACAGGCACCTCGACAGGCTCGCAGGATGGGGTCACCGTGAGGGTCGCCGCGAAATGCATGTCGACTTCGAGGGTCGACTCGCCGACTTTGAAAGAGCAAACCTAGTCGCGCTACAACACATAGACGTGGTCGATCCTTGGGTGGTAGAGCACAAAACCTTTATTAAGAAGACGTACAATGACCGAGCCCAACAGAGGACGGACGGAGATATACTCAAAGAGCACAACTCATGTTTCACGCGTTGGTTCAAGCAGAAGCTTCTGTCATACCCTTTACATGAGGATTCTTCCGCGGAAGAACAACTCATATTCACCTTGTCACAGGGCGCCGAGCACAACCTGATGACCTATGAGGCGTACGATATCAACGGCTACACATTCTACACCGAGGCCAAGGACATGAAGAGCGGTGGTTATCAGAACTCCGGGGTAATGATGGAATCCTACACCGGTAACGACAAGGACAGATACTACGGAAGGATCGAGGAGATCTGGGAGCTGAGCTACGCTGGAGAGAAGGTCCCGATGTTCCGTGTCAGATGGGCCAAGAGCGTCCTAAAAGAAGACCGGTATTTCACCACCATGGTTATACCCGAAGCCAAATCCAAGACCGCGGGCGCAAACGTCACCGCGAAAAATGAGCCATGGGTACTGGCTTCCCAAGTGGACCAATGCTTCTTCATTACCGACCCGTCAAAGCCCAGTCGTGTTCTCGTGAGGAGAGGCAAAAGGAAGATCATCGGAATGGATGGAGTAGCCAATGAGCAAGACTTCGACAAGTACGGCGACCCGAAGATCGAACATGACGATGATGATGAAGTAGCAGCATACACCACAAGAAGAAGCAGGACCACCCTACCTAAAGGACGTCCGTTCCATAGAAGAACTCCATTTGCAAAAAAAAGGGCAAGAAGATTGTGAACAGATAGCTAGCTAAGATCGATTGTATTTAAATCGTAGCGTTCATTTCTCGATTGTATTTCATGGGCACATTTTGAACTATCATGAATATTTTTAAATTTCATGGACACTCGATCTCGATCCCCCTCCATCTCGATCGCTATCCCACCTCGTATAAAAAATATTATTACTGTTATGATTTAAACAAGTTTGAACATATTTAAACACAAATAAGTATCAAACAGCATTTTAAATGCATAAAAAATTGTGGAGCCTGGGAATCGAACCCAGGACCTCCTGGTGTGAGAACTGGCTGCTGACTGTGACACTCCAAAATTTTTATTTGGTTTTTATCAAAAAGCTTTGTGGTTTTGAGGAGAGACTTTTGTTCTTTTAATCTTTTTTTTATTATTCTTTTCTCAGAAAAACCTTCTTCTTAAAAACCTCTTTTTGCCTTGGCAGGGATTGTATTTCTTTCAAACTTTGGTGGTTGATCTTTTGCAAACTTCTTCTCTGTTGGTTCTCTCTCAAAATTATTTTTTGGAGTTTAATCTTTTTCTTTTAAAAAAAGAAACTCCATGAAATTTGGGTTTTTCATATCTTTGAAGCCACCCTTGGCTTTGTATTTTTGCCCATGAGATGAAACCCCTCCAAAACCTCCCCTACACCTTGTGATCAACCTAAATTCTCTGTCCCAACTAATCCAAACTGGTTTTGGATTTTTATTCTAATTATTTTTCCCCTCAATTCAATTCTGAAAATTATTTGGAGCCTCAGAGCTTTTCAAAGCAAGTGCCCTATTGCATTTGAGTTTTGACCTCAAACCAATTCTCCTGGATTGTCCTTTGAACCCACAACCCAGAACCATCTTGATCCACTCCTCCTCTTTTCAAATTTTTCAAAATACAATCTCTGCAAGTTTGGACCAGATTTGCCAAATTTGGTGAAATTCATATTCACACTGCTCCAAAAATTCCACCAAAAATCATGCAGCCTACTTGAGCAAGGAGAAGCCACTCCACCAAAAATCAGCTCAAGGAAAAATCACCAGAGGCCTTTTTCATTCGGTCGAACACCTTGTGGGCACTGTTACTGTTCAAAGTTCAGAAATTCAGTTTCAGTGTCATCTTCAGTTTCGACAGTTATAGTCACGCGGCCACAGTGCACTTGGCACGTTGCTCGCGGCCTCGTTCGCTTGTCCGAAGCTTCACACGCGCACTTGGCGCGACCCTGGCGTCGGTGGCGCCCTGGCCCGCCTGCACCTGCGTGTCTTGCAGTGGCCGGCTCCCCGTAACGGCCGACAGGGAGGAGAACGGCGGCGCAACGCCGTTCGGCACCGCCCAAATCCTCTGGTGGCTCCGCGTGGCCTTCTCCATGCCAGCGCACGCATGCGGCACCGTCGTCGTGGCGCAGCACGCGCGGAGCGCGCTCTCTGCCGCCGACGGGCCCGCGCCACCCCGTTCCGTCGAGCTCGACCCAAACACCCAAACCCCGGCCAGTTTAACACTAAAACGGGCCCATTGAACCTCCGTGATGACGCTCGACCCCCTAACCACCCCGACCGAGCACTACGCCACCGTAATCACTCGCCAGTGATCCTCGTTCACGGCAACCGCCTCGGACCAACTATATAAAGGGGTCCCGAGCTCACTCTCGTGCACGCAGCACCCCCACTCCTCACCAAAGCCCCGCCAGGCCACTAGGGGGACCTCGAGGAGGTCTCCTCCCCCAGCTCCGGCCGCCTCGCCCCGCCTCGGCCTCCAGCCCGATTCGTTCTGGTGAGGCCATCTCCGGCGCTCAAACCCCGTTCACTACCCTCTCTAGCTGCCAGGAGCATAACCCCCTCTTCAATTTCACCTTGGCAGCCCTCTCCGACGAGCCCCTCGACCACCCGAGCCGCCGTCCGTCGGAGCAGAGCTCGCCGTCGACGTGGTGCTCGCCGACCGACTCCACCACCATCAACTGACACGGAAGGGTACCCTGAGCACGGAGGTACTCTCCGATCTCTCTGCCTCGCCGTGGATCGCCGCCGGCGACCACCGCGGCTCTCGGGCGCCGGCGAACTCTGCCATCCCGTTTGAACATTTGAACCTGACGGGTGGGACCCCACCGTCAGCCTCTCTGCTCTCTCTTTCGAACCGTTTTCTGGAAGCGCCTTCGGGCAGAATGCGTTTTCTCTTCGGGCTGGCGTATTCGCTACCGAAGCGTTTTCTGTTTTTATAAACTAGCCCCTGGAAATCTTCTGTTTCATTACAGATAAGTCCCTGGACAAAAACTCTTATAACTTTTAATCAGAAAAGTATTTTTGATTGATTCTTTTTCTGTTCTCTTTAAAATTTTGTCTAGTTTTTTTATCAGATTTATTTGAAAAATATTTGGTTTACCTTCTGTGCTCTCCTTGGTATTTACGTTAGCGCATGTATTTTCTTTAAATCGTAGATACTGAAGGAGGTGACGGAGCCGCGAACTTCACCGAGCTAGGCTCCGACTACTCTGAACCAGGCAAGCATGTTTGAACTTTTGATATGATGAGTGTCTCGGCATGTTTTGCATTTAGTTAGTTTCATGGCATGTTGGTAAGCATACCGATGAACTTTAATTTTTTTTTGTGATAATAAGGTGAGTGAGTTCAATGATCCATACGTGGATGAACGTGAATATGAATGGCCATGTGTTGGCATGAGAATGGGTACGATGGCAGTGTTGTAGCATGCCAGTCTTACGCCAGACTATGTGACTTCAGTGTCAAACCATATCGGTCCAATACCTATCATTTCCTTTCTTGTACTACCACATGTTTTCCGCAGGGAATATGGTTTAGTAAGTTGCAAACCGCTTTCATGGTACACACCAAAGAGGAGAGGCTGTGATGATGGTTCCATGGCCCTGGATTAAAGCCAGTCATCCGGTCAGGGGGCATGGGTGTTTCCGGTTGGGACCGAGAGGGGGGCACCCCTTAGAGCGCGCGTATATAAATTTGATCCCATGCTATTCGAGATTGTGATCTCCCCGTCTCAAAAGTTTTTCTTGGACGATGACTAGGGTGATTCCTAGCATCGAGAGGTAGGATGGGTGTGTACCGGTTAGCTGTGTTTTCTTCCGAAATACCATAACGGAACTAGTCCTTCGTGACTACGGAAATCCGTTGACTGTGGGAAAAATTTTGTACAAACTCTGCAGAGTCATATATTCCTCCAAATCATCTCTTCCATGTCAAGTTTCGTTCCATCTTATCCTAATCAATTGTCAGCTTTGATGATAGAGACTCCGGTGAATCGCATGAGTGCTAAGTCCGGTTAAATGATTACTCCTGTGGATGGACTAACCCGTTTGTTTTCATGAATTGAATGTTTATTATGAGTATTATTTACTTGTGAATAAAAGCCCTTTCTGCGATGTCGCTCAGACGTCCGACTGTGGCATTTCTTTTAAAGCCCTTTCTGCGATGTCGCTCAGACGTCCGACTGTGGCATTTCTTTTAAAGCCCTTTCTGCGATGTCGCTCAGACGTCCAACTGTGGCATTTCTTTTAAAGCCCTTTCTGCGATGTCGCTCAGACGTCCGACTATGGCATTTCTTTTAAAGCCCTTTCTGCGATGTCGCTCAGACATCCGACTGTGGCATTTCTTTTAAAGCCCTTTCTGCGATGTCGCTCAGACGTCCGACCGTGGCATTTCTTTTAAAGCCCTTTCTGCGATGTCGCTCAGACGTCCGACTGTGGCATTTCTTTTAAAGCCCTTTATGTGGTGTCGCTAAGATGCCCGACTGTGGCATCATTTCCTTATTTTTATTTGTTCACCTTTCGAGGCGTCGCTTCAGACACCCGACCGGTCCTTATTTATGTTCTGTGGAATTTCAGGCGGACTACCGCCGTTTTCCCATTTTACTTATCCGTTATGCCAATTTTATTTATTGTGCATTAAGGAATTAATCATGTTGCATCCATGCACGCATTTGTTATATCTTACGTCCGAACTGTCTTGCGAGTACTTTCAAAGTACTCACTGGCTTGTTGATTTGGCCAGATGCTGACGAAGGCGATCTCATGGATGAAGAGTTCGATAGCGAGTCCGACACTTAGAGGAGTCCCAGTCAGTCTCGTGCGACCCTGGATTTGGCCACTGTTTTATGTCCGCTTCCGCTACCAAATAAATTTATCGAGCCTCACCTCGACGTTCGATGAAATGATATTCTTAGAGTCTTGTATTTCCCTTCCCGCTGTGCTTTTCCACCACCAACCTATCCATGAGTCAGTAGTATGTTTCCACACCACCGTGTCCTGTCCGCCATTATGTAAGATTATTGGCGTGCTTGTAATAAATTGGTTGAGCGACCGCAGTTCAACCCTGTAATATATTTTATGCTACTGGCTTATTGTATCAAGAAATTGTCTACCAGTGAGAAGGATTTCTCTCATACTGGACTCAAAAGACTGGTTTATCAATAAATATTTTTATTGGAAAACCGGTCGTGACAAGCTTGGTACCAGAGCCAGGCTGACTGTAGGAAGCCACTAGGTGCGATCGCTAATTGGTTATTAGCCTGATAGAGCTGATTTATATTTTTGCAATGGTAGTCATTTTCTGTCAGTCAGCATAAATTTATGATCTGACCCTGCAGAATTTTGCCTACTTTTGTAGATGGCCGACATCAGCTGCGAGTCTCAGACCTTCGCCAACGTGCCCGATGGGTCGTCAAGCTTCTTTCTTTCATCGTTTAGGTCGCGATGGGGCCATCCGTGCGCCCAGTCTTCACACTCTACCAGCACCGAGTCAACGACAGTCTGACCATGCACCAGGCCGCGGTGCAGTTCAGGGGAGGGCGTGGTGAGTCACGCCGCTTCCGGTTCGTGGGAAGAGCTATGCCTACGGAGAGGCATGCTATGCAGATGGCAGCCCGCGAGGCGATAGCTCGTCTCAGGGATGTCCTTCCCGTGATGAAGACTCGTCGTTACCGTTATCTTCCGTGCCATGTGCTTTACACCTGTCACTACGCATACTCCTGCCCAAGAGGAGAACGAGACGAGGCTTTTGAGATGCTCATTGAGTATCTCCGGGCCCTGGAGGCAGCCTTCGACAACCTGGTGGACGACTTTGTAGCTACCCGCATGGACTTAGTGCATGGCTGTGCTGCCAACAGGAGGGAGCTCCTACCCATCGCTCCGCCACCGACTTTTGTCTCGTCATCAGCATCCTTTACGCCTACTCGTCGCCTGCCTTCTACCGAAGAATTTAACCAAGTCATTGCACCCACTCCAGCGCGTACTACACCAACCTTCGCGCCCATTCCTGTACGTGTTGCTCCGCCCCTGGCAACCACTCCGCCCGCTCTGCGCAACACTACACGTATGGAGCCCGTTAGCGGGGAGGAAGTCGAGTCCCCAACCTCGCTACGCCTCGCCCTCGGCAGGGCAAGGGAGATCGTCAATATCTCTGCCTGAGTACGCTTAGCTGCCGTGTGTTGTACCGCTTTGTAAGATATGTGCATAGGCTGGGAGAAGTAGCCTGTTTGCGCATCATGTAGGATCTGGAGAAGTGCACTAGCCGTAATAACATGTCAGGATTAGGTACGCATATCCTGAGTGATGTATTGTATAATTACCGCCCGCGTGTATGATAGGTAATGAGCAGTCCTTCTCCGTGCGCAAGTCGATTTATTTTTCTTGAGTAAGCTGAGTTATTTAATTCTATTTGCCAGCTTTATGCATTTTTTTTGGATTTATTTTTGCGACTCTTTCCGCTTTTCTTATGGGTTTTACAAAATATATCCCCAGAGTGAAAAATGTCTCGTCCTTGGACTCGCTCTATGCCAATTCCATCAGAGGAAAATTATGATGCACAACCCAGCAACGAGTTCACTCAGGGACAGTCAAGCCAACCGGGAAATGAATCGGCACTTTCACAAATGTGCCGCCTTTATGAACAGAGTCAGCAACAACATCGGGAAATAATGAACCAAGTCATCAACATGGGAAATCACCATGGACAGTATCAGCAACATTCCAAGTTATCTGAGCTACAGAAGACACGTCCTCAAACATTTTCTCACACTGACAAGCCTCTTGAAGCCGAGGACTGGCTTCGAGATTTGGAGAGGAAATTAATTATTGCAAAATGTTCAGACCCCGAGAAGGTATTATATGCTCCACACTATCTCACAGGAGCAGCCGCATCGTGGTGGGAGAATTTTCTGCACATGCATCCCAACGAAAATGACATAACCTGGGATGACTTCAAAGAAGGTTTCCGTGGTGCACATATTCCTAAAAGTATTATGAAAATCAAGAAGAGAGAATTTGATGACCTCAAACAAAGGAACATGACAGTGTCAGATTACAACAGTCAATTTACCCTATTATCCCGCTACGCCAATGAGGAGCGTATGAGTGAAATCAAAAAGATGGAGAAATTCCTTGATGGTCTGGCACCCGCACTTAAATGCCAACTGGACGTGCACACTTTTCCTGATTTTAAAACGCTGGTGGACAAGGCCATTACTCTGGAAAATGAGAGACGCAGTCTGGAAGATATCCGCAAGCGAAAAAGGGACCAGACTAATCACTCTCGCAATCACCGAAGCAAGATAGATTTTAAAAAGGGTGGGACACCCAAATTCTCATCCAATGTCTCACGCCCAATCAAGAATTTTCATGCAAGGGACAAGGAATTCACCTATCGCCCCGGCGTTACTTGTTACGCTTGTGGAGAAGAAGGGCCTTATGCCAAACAGTGCCCCAAGCCAAGGAACTCAACCCCAAAGCCGAACAACGGCGGCAATAATTCAGCGCCCAAACGAAACAATTTCAATCCCAACAATAACCACAGGAAGGGTCATCTGAACCACGTAACCAAAGAGGAGGCACAAAATGCTTCGGATATTGTACTCGGTACGTTTCCTGTCAACACAATACCTGCAATGGTTTTGTTTGATTCTGGAGCTTCTCACTCTTTCATCTCGAAAAGTTTTGCTTTGCAAAATAATTTTTCGATGCTTCCTTTGGAGAAATCCATTACAATCAAGGCCCCCGGGATTCAGCAAGTTTCTCAGAATTACTGTCAGAATGTGGTCATTGAGTTTGAAGGATTGGAGTTTTACGCAAATCTTATTGTATTGGAAAATAAAGGACTGGATGTCATCCTAGGGATGGATTGGCTAACCACCAATAAAGGTTTTATAGACTGTTTCAACAGGACCGTGATTCTCACACACCACCAAGGGAAGACAATAAGAGTATCAGCCAAGGAAGGAAAAAGACCCCGGCAACCGAGATTAAATAAGGTGGACGTTTCTGAGCTAAACAAGGTTCCAGTAGTGTGTGAATTTCCGGATGTATTCCCTGAAGAGCTGCCAGGCATGCCACCAGATCGGGAAATAGAATTCCGCATTGAGCTAGCACCAGGAACCACCCCCATATACAAGAAACCATACAGAATGGCACCATCCGAGTTGATCGAATTGAAGAAGCAGATAAAGGAATTACTGGATAAAGGATACATTCGGGCCAGCTCCTCACCTTGGGGATCACCAATTTTATTTGCCAAGAAGAAGGATGGAACGCTGAGATTGTGTATCGACTATCGAGCACTTAACATGGTCACAGTCAAAAACAAATACCCGATGCCAAGGATAAATGATTTGTTTGATCAACTTGCTCATGCCAAGGTATTCTCAAAAATCGACTTAAGGTCAAGATACCATCAATTGAAGGTACGAACGGAAGATATCCCCAAAACAGCCTTCACCTCCAGATATGGACTGTACGAATTCACAGTGATGCCATTTGGATTAACTAACGCCCCGGCATATTTTGTTCACCTCATGAACAAAGTATTTATGAAGTTTATGGACAAATTCGTCGTAGTATTCATCGACGATATTCTGGTATACTCCAAAACACCAGAAGAGCACGCAGAACATCTCAGGATTGTACTAGGAGAGCTAAGGAAACACCAATTGTATGCCAAGTTCAGCAAGTGCGAATTTTGGCTAAGACAAGTAGGTTTTCTAGGCCACGTGCTGACTCAAGACGGTATAGCAGTGGACCCAGAGAAAGTCAAGGCCGTACTTGACTGGAAGTCACCAGCCAGCGTAACAGACATACGAACTTTCTTGGGAATGGCAGGATATTACCGCAGATTTATTGAAGGATTTTCCACCATATCCAAGCCTATGACACAGTTACTCAAGAAAGATAAGAAGTTTGAATGGACAGAAGCCTGCGAGAAAAGTTTCCAAGAGCTAAAGCGGAAATTAACAACAGCACCAGTATTAATTGTACCCGATATACACAAGAATTTTGAAGTATTTTGTGACGCATCCAGAAAGGGTCTCGGATGCGTGTTGATGCAAGAAGGCAAGGTTGTCGCCTACGCTTCAAGGCAACTTCGCAAACACGAGGAAAATTATCCCACTCATGACTTAGAAATGGCAGCAGTTATTCATGCACTCAAGGAATGGAGGCATTTTCTACTTGGAAATCGATGTGAGATATATACGGATCACAAAAGCCTCAAATACATTTTTACGCAGCCAGAACTAAATTTACGGCAACGCCGCTGGTTAGAATTGGTAAAGGATTACGATGTGGGTATCCATTACCATCCAGGGAAAGCAAACGTAGTGGCCGATGCCCTGAGTCGGAACCCCAGCTCCAACGGGAACTATCTGCACAGCTTGAGGCCCGAATTCCATCAAGAATTTGTCAAGCTCAACTTGATAATGGTAGCAGAAGGCACCATATCAAACTTGGAAATACAACCACACCTTGTGGAGAAAATTAAAGAGGCTCAGTCCGGTCACCCCAGCATTGAAGGAATTAAAAGGAAGTTGAGTATGGGCAAGGCCTCGGAATTCGTCATAGACAATGAAGGAATATTATGGTACGGAGAAAGGCTATGCGTGCCAAACATAGAGGACCTTAAACAGCAAGTTTTAACTGAAGCACACACCACTCCATATTCGATCCACCCAGGAGGAACCAAAATGTATAAGGATATTCAGGAAAGATTTTGGTGGCACGGTATGAAGAGGGACATAGCCGCTTTCATTGCATGTTGCGACTCATGTCAACGCATAAAAGCTGAACACCAGAGACCAGCCGGACTATTGCAACCTAACAAAATACCTGAGTGGAAATGGGATGAAATAGGGATGGATTTTATTGTCGGATTACCTCGGTCACGACACGGAAATGATGCCATATGGGTCATCACTAATAGGTTGACCAAAGTAGCACACTTTATTCCAGTAAAGACAACCTACACCACTCAGAGGCTTGCCAGGATTTATCTTTCCCGCATAGTCTGTCTGCACGGTGTCCCGAAGACTATAATTTCCGACAGAGGCACTCAGTTCGTCTCAAGATTTTGGGAGCAATTACGACATGCTCTGGGAACCCAACTAGCCTTCAGTACCGCATACCATCCACAGACTGATGGACAAACAGAACGCGTAAACCAGGTTTTAGAAGACATGCTGAGAGCATGTGTCCTCACCTATGGAACCAGTTGGGAGGACAGCCTGCCATATGCCGAGTTCGCATACAACAACAGTTACCAGACCAGCCTGCAAATGGCTCCTTTCGAAGCCCTATACGGAAGGAGATGTCGTACCCTGTTAAATTGGTCAGAGACCGGAGACAGCCGCATCTTCGGACCAGATATGCTCAGAGAAGCCGAGGAAAAAGTCAAACTAACCAGGGACCGACTTAAGACCGCTCAAAGTCGACAGAAAAGTTATTATGACCAGAAACATCGTAGGGTCAGCTTCGAACCTGGTGAATTCGTATACTTGAGAGTATCCTCGATGAGAGGATTGCAACGGTTTAAGATTAAAGTAAAATTAGCACCAAGATTCATTGGACCATTTTGCATAGTGGCACGAAGAGGCACTGTAGCCTACCAGCTAGACTTACCCGAAGACTTGTCTGACATTCACGACGTGTTCCACGTCTCTCAGTTAAGGAAGTGCGTAAGCAACCCAGAGAAACATGTAGCTCATGAGAACATTGACGTACAGCCAGACCTCACTTATCGAGAACGTCCCATAAGAATATTAGAGGAGTCTGAAAGGAGGACCCGACAGAAAACCATCAAGTTTTTCAAAGTCCAGTGGAGCAATCACACCGACAGTGAAGCAACTTGGGAAAGCGAGGATTTTCTTCGGACAGAGCATCCACACTTATTTAAGGATCAGCTGAAATCTCGGGGACGAGATTTTTCCTAAGGGGGTAGGTGTTGTGACACTCCAAAATTTTTATTTGGTTTTTATCAAAAAGCTTTGTGGTTTTGAGGAGAGACTTTTGTTCTTTTAATCTTTTTTTTATTCTTTTCTCAGAAAAACCTTCTTCTTAAAAACCTCTTTTTGCCTTGGCAGGGATTGTATTTCTTTCAAACTTTGGTGGTTGATCTTTTGCAAACTTCTTCTCTGTTGGTTCTCTCTCAAAATTATTTTTTGGAGTTTAATCTTTTTCTTTAAAAAAAAGAAACTCCATGAAATTTGGGTTTTTCATATCTTTGAAGCCACCCTTGGCTTTGTATTTTTGCCCATGAGATGAAACCCCTCCAAAACCTCCCCTACACCTTGTGATCAACCTAAATTCTCTGTCCCAACTAATCCAAACTGGTTTTGGATTTTTATTCTAATTATTTTTCCCCTCAATTCAATTCTGAAAATTATTTGGAGCCTGAGAGCTTTTCAAAGCAAGTGCCCTATTGCATTTGAGTTTTGACCTCAAACCAATTCTCCTGGATTGTCCTTTGAACCCACAACCCAGAACCATCTTGATCCACTCCTCCTCTTTTCAAATTTTTCAAAATACAGTCTCTGCAAGTTTGGACCAGATTTGCCAAATTTGGTGAAATTCATATTCACACTGCTCCAAAAATTCCACCAAAAATCATGCAGCCTACTTGAGCAAGGAGAAGCCACTCCACCAAAAATCAGCTCAAGGAAAAATCACCAGAGGCCTTTTTCATTCAGTCGAACACCTTGTGGGCACTGTTACTGTTCAAAGTTCAGAAATTCAGTTTCAGTGTCATCTTCAGTTTCGACAGTTACAGTCACGCGGCCACAGTGCACTTGGCACGTTGCTCGCGGCCTCGTTCGCTTGTCCGAAGCTTCACACGCGCACTTGGCGCGACCCTGGCGTCGGTGGCGCCCTGGCCCACCTGCACCGGCGTGTCTTGCGGCGGCCGGCTCCCCGTAACGGCCGACAGGGAGGAGAACGGCGGCGCAACGCCGTTCGGCACCGCCCAAATCCTCTGGTGGCTCCGCGTGGCCTTCTCCATGCCAGCGCACGCATGTGGCACCGTCGTCGTGGCGCAGCACGCGCGGAGCGCGCTCTCTGCCGCCGACGGGCCCGCGCCACCCCGTTCCGTCGAGCTCGACCCAAACACCCAAACCCCGGCCAGTTTAACACTAAAACGGGCCCATTGAACCTCCGTGATGACGCTCGACCCCCTAACCACCCCGACCGAGCACTACGCCACCGTAATCACTCGCCGGTGATCCTCGTTCACGGCAACCGCCTCGGACCAACTATATAAAGGGGTCCCGAGCTCACTCTCGTGCACGCAGCACCCCCACTCCTCACCAAAGCCCCGCCAGGCCACTAGGGGGACCTCGAGGAGGTCTCCTCCCCCAGCTCCGGCCGCCTCGCCCCGCCTCGGCCTCCAGCCCGATTCGTTCTGGTGAGGCCATCTCCGGCGCTCAAACCCCGTTCGCTACCCTCTCTAGCTGCCAGGAGCATAACCCCCTCTTCAATTTCACCTTTGCAGCCCTCTCCGACGAGCCCCTCGACCACTCGAGCCGCCGTCCGCCGGAGCAGAGCTCGCCGTCGACGTGGTGCTCGCCGACCGACTCCACCACCATCAACTGACGCGGAAGGGTACCCTGAGCACGGAGGTACTCTCCGATCTCTCTGCCTCGCCGTGGATCGCCGCCGGCGACCACCGCGGCTCTCGGGCGCCGGCGAACTCTGCCGCCCCGTTTGAACATTTGAACCTGACGGGTGGGACCCCACCGTCAGCCTCTCTGCTCTCTCTTTCGAACCGTTTTCTGGAAGCGCCTTCGGGCAGAATGCGTTTTCTCTTCGGGCTGGCGTATTCGCTACCGAAGCGTTTTCTGTTTTTATTAACTAGCCCCTGGAAATCTTCTGTTTCATTACAGATAAGTCCCTGGACAAAATCTCTTATAACTTTTAATCAGAAAAGTATTTTTGATTGATTCTTTTTCTGTTCACTTTAAAATTTTGTCTAGTTTTTTTATCAGGTTTATTTGAAAAATATTTGGTTTACCTTCTGTGCTCTCCTTGGTATTTACGTTAGCGCATGTATTTTCTTTAAACCGTAGATGCCGAAGGAGGTGACGGAGCCGCGAACTTCACCGAGCTAGGCTCCGACTACTCTGAACCAGGCAAGCATGTTTGAACTTTTGATATGATGAGTGTCTCGGCATGTTTTGCATTTAGTTAGTTTCATGGCATGTTGGTAAGCATACCGATGAACTTTAATTTTTTTTTGTGATAATAAGGTGAGTGAGTTCAATGATCCATACGTGGATGAATGTGAATATGAATGGCCATGTGTTGGCATGAGAATGGGTACGATGGCAGTATTGTAGCATGCCAGTCTTACGCCAGACTATGTGACTTCAGTGTCAAACCATATCCGTCCAATACCTATCATTTCCTTTCTTGTACTACCACATGTTTTCCGCAAGGAATATGGTTTAGTAAGTTGCAAACCGCTTTCATGGTACACACCAAAGAGGAGAGGCCGTGATGATGGTTCCATGGCCCTGGATTAAAGCCAGTCATCCGGTCAGGGGGCATGGGTGTTTCCGGTTGGGACCGAGAGGGGGGCACCCCTTAGAGCGCGCGTATATAAATTTGATCCCATGCTATTCGAGATTGTGATCTCCCCGTCTCAAAAGTTTTTCTTGGACGATGACTAGGGTGATTCCTAGCATCGAGAGGTAGGATGGGTGTGTACCGGTTAGCTGTGTTTTCTTCCGAAATACCATAACGGAACTAGTCCTTCGTGACTACGGAAATCCGTTGACTGTGGGAAAAATTTTGTACAAACTCTGCAGAGTCATATATTCCTCCAAATCATCTCTTCCATGTCAAGTTTCGTTCCATCTTATCCTAATCAATTGTCAGCTTTGATGACAGAGACTCCGGTGAATCGCATGAGTGCTAAGTCCGGTTAAATGATTACTCCTGTGGATGGACTAACCCGTTTGTTTTCATGAATTGAATGTTTATTATGAGTATTATTTACTTGCGAATAAAAGCCCTTTCTGCGATGTCGCTCAGACGTCCGACTGTGGCATTTCTTTTAAAGCCCTTTCTGCGATGTCGCTCAGACGTCCGACTGTGGCATTTCTTTTAAAGCCCTTTCTGCGATGTCGCTCAGACGTCCGACTGTGGCATTTCTTTTAAAGCCCTTTCTGCGATGTCGCTCAGACGTCCGACTGTGGCATTTCTTTTAAAGCCCTTTCTGCGATGTCGCTCAGACGTCCGACTGTGGCATTTCTTTTAAAGCCCTTTCTGCGATGTCGCTCAGACGTCCGACCGTGGCATTTCTTTTAAAGCCCTTTCTGCGATGTCGCTCAGACGTCCGACTGTGGCATTTCTTTTAAAGCCCTTTATGTGGTGTCGCTAAGATGCCCGACTGTGGCATCATTTCCTTATTTTTATTTGTTCACCTTTCGAGGCGTCGCTTCAGACACCCGATCGGTCCTTATTTATGTTCTGTGGAATTTTAGGCGGACTACCGCCGTTTTCCCATTTTACTTACCCGTTATGCCAATTTTATTTATTGTGCATTAAGGAATTAATCATGTTGCATCCATGCACGCATTTGTTATATCTTACGTCCGAACTGTCTTGCGAGTACTTTCAAAGTACTCACTGGCTTGTTGATTTGGCCAGATGCTGACGAAGGCGATCTCATGGATGAAGAGTTCGATAGCGAGTCCGACACTTAGAGGAGTCCCAGTCAGTCTCGTGCGACCCTGGATTTGGCCACTGTTTTATATCCGCTTCCGCTACCAAATAAATTTATCGAGCCTCACCTCGACGTTCGATGAAATGATATTCTTAGAGTCTTGTATTTCCCTTCCCGCTGTGCTTTTCCACCACCAACCTATCCATGAGTCAGTAGTATGTTTCCACACCACCGTGTCCTGTCCGCCATTATATAAGATTATTGGCGTGCTTGTAATAAATTGGTTGAGCGACCGCAGTTCAACCCTGTAATATATTTTATGCTACTGGCTTATTGTATCAAGAAATTGTCTACCAGTGAGAAGGATTTCTCTCATACTGGACTCAAAAGACTGGTTTATCAATAAATATTTTTATTGGAAAACCGGTCGTGACACTGACCAGCCGAGCTAGTAGAGGGAACTTGATGTGGATCAGGTCAGGTGGAAGATAACCTGTTGGCTCGAGCAGAAATCAAAAAAAAATACTAATGGCGCACCAGGGTGAGGTGCGCCATTAGTATGGACTTACTTATGGCGCATCGAGGGGTGGTGCGCCATTAGTATTGTGCCGCCCCCATCCATATTTCCTCCCCGGCCCAAACCTATCCCCTCTCTCTCCCTCACCCTCGCCCTCGATCCCCTTCCCCTCTCCTCTCCCGACGCCGCTGCCCCGCCGCCTCGACGCCACCCCGACGCCGCCTCGACGCCTCGATGCCGCCTCGACGCCCCGACGCCGCCTCGACGCCTCGCCCGCGCGCGGCGCAACCCCCGCCTCGCCGAGTCCAAAGGTACCCTCTTTCTCCACGCCCCCACTCCCCGGACCCTGGCTAGGGTTCTAACTGAACTGCTGGGGGTTTCGCATCTAGCGGCCGGCGGCGCCACGAAGCTGGAGGAGCTGCTCGTGGAGGAGACGTGGCTGGAGGTGCTGTCCGGGGAGCTGCGCAAGGCCTACGCGCTCGACCTCTGCCGCTTCATCGCCCACGAGCGCCTGCACGCCAAGGTGCCCGTCTACCCGCCGCCCCACCTCGTCTTCCACGCGCTCCACCCCACCCCCTTCCACAATGTCAAAGCCGTCATCATCGGCTAGGTACCCAAATACCAAGCCACTCAAGTCTACGAATCCTATACTTGTTCACCTGCTGCTTCATTTTCATTGTGAAGAAATGTGTGACAGTTTCACTAACTTAATTTCATTCTGAAGAAATTTGCGCCTAGAATTTCTTTTTGTTACAATGCTGCTTGCTGAATGGAGTGATGGCATCAAATATAAACATGGATAGAAAAAAATTGGCAACGCCGTATGCAGAAATGTAAATTGTTGCTTCTGTTCTGTGTATTTATATTATGCTAGAATAACTGATTTGTGGTGACAGTGCTGCCTGCTGTATGGAATAATGACATTATACCGAAATATGGATAGTATAATTTGGCAGTGCCATATGCATTTTCATATTATCATGCGAGTATAATTTGGCAGTGTCTTTGAACCTACTTTGCATCTGTATCATGCACTAAGTTTCTGATTTTAGTGTTTTCAATCTATTTTTCTATTTCTGCTTTAACATAACGGAATAACTAATGGTGGCTGCCTAATGATGACAGACTAAGTGTCTGATTTATTTTCTTATAGAAGTGTAGATTCATTGGTAGCAATTGTTTTCAGTGTCTCATGTTGCAGATTGTGAACAGATAGCTAGCTAAAATATGTGTTCTGAAACACTGAGAGCAGAAACACTTACTACATACATATGCTCAAGAAACACTTACTAACCAGAAAAGGTTTTGACTTGAAATGTTAATAGCACAGAGAGCACCACAAGTTAAACACCTCAATCTGTTAGTATTTGTCTGCATTTTCTCACATTCTTCTTGTATCTGATCCAGTATTGCTTGTAGTGATTTGTCCAAAATGTTGAATGATACTGCTTGGAGATGCATATACTGTTTCACCTCTTCACATGCCAATGTATTTTCCATGTTGTGGTGGAGGCCTTTTTTGCCTTGTCCACATGAGAGGCCCTTGAGTTTGCTGGAATGTCGATTAACTTCCGTTCCGGCAAATTCGGGTACTCCATATGTCCTATTTTCAGCAAAGGTCATGCTGAAATTTTCCGTGAATTTTAGCATGACTTTGCTAAAAATAGGACATATGGGGTACTTGTGACTATTGCATGGGTGTCGACAAACCATTAGTTATACAACCTTGGCTTTTAGGGTGCCTCGGTGTCGATAAAAACCGAAATGATGAAAGCTTAGGCTTTTAGGGTGCCTCGGCGTCGAAAAACCCTCAATGATAAAAGCTTAGCTTTTAGGATGCCTCGGTGTCGACAAACCCTAAATGATGAGACCATGATCTTGTTCCTTGACAATAACCAACTTTTTGACCAAACTTTGTTCCTATTTAGAGAGAAACATGGCCAACAACAATGAGGCCGGGGGTTCGGGCGGCAAGGCATTCTGGGAGCTGTCCCAGGAGATGGAGGAACAACCTCACTTGTATGAGGACGCCGCCTTCCCCACCGATCCTGAGACCACTGATGGTGCCGCCGAGGATGACCCCACTGATGCCACCACTGATGGTGCCGCCGAGGATGCCACCACTGATGATGGCGGCGCACGCACAGATGGCAGCCAACCGAAGAGGCAACGGAAGGACCGGCGCCCGATCGTGCTCCGCACCCTCAAGGAGGAAGTTACTGAAGTGGACTCCGACGGGAATCCAATGGCGCCCGAATGAATAGTCAAGGGGTACTCGCTTCAGCTCGGGTGCATTCTCCGGAGCACCGTCTCGATCAACACCGAGAACCTGAGGCATCCTGACCGAGGGAATTTGCGCAACCTCCTCTTCACAAAGCTGCACGAACGATACAAGTTCCCCGCTGAATTTGAAAACACAAGCCTCAAAGGGAATAAAGTGAACAATGCTACCCTCACGAAGATGAGCAAGGCCCTGTCTACTTGGAAAGCAATGTGAATAGAATGATCGAGAAAGGTGAGAGTTATGAGAAGATCAAGGAGAAAAATCCTTCGATCACCGAAGATGACTACAGTGACTTCAAGATCAATTGCTCGAGCACCGCAAACTCCAAATCAAGTCAGTGGGGGAATCAAATGCGGGAGCTGAACTTAGGGGAACACACACTCGGTCCCGGCGGTTACAGAGTGGCGGAGCCTATATGGGACAAGGAGGAGGCGGACCGTGCCGAGCAAGGCCTACCGCCCCTCTTCGATAAATACGGTGACAAGCAGACCAGGAACTTTGTCAGGGCCCGGTACAAGAAGGACCCGAAAACAAAGGAGCTTACCACGGATCCGAAGACCAGGGTACTTGAGCTTGTTCTGGTAGGGAATACACCCCCGCGTAATTAGCTCCATATGGTTGCATTCTAATTAATGAAGCCAAATTTCTAAATGGTTCACATTCCTTCCGCAGGCGACTGAAAGCAGTAGCGCGGGGTCGACTAAGAGCAACCCTTGGGACACCACTCTAAATAGGGCGTTGAATGTAATGAAGAACAAGGATAAGCTCAGTAAGCCGACGTCAGCTGGTCGTGTGGCCGGTAAAGGCTTGTCGACAAAATGGTCATCATACTATAACACTGGTGGGTGAAAGGAGAAAAAGACCAGCTCGGAAAGCCTGGTGCGCGAGGTTCAAGAACTCAAGGCACAGGTGGCGCGGATTCTGGAGATTGTCCAAGAGCAAGTGCAACAACAACTCAGAGCGACGATCACCGCCATTGTGCCTACCTTGATCGAGGGGTTGAGTGCGTGGATTGCGGGCGGCCAACAGGGGCCGCCCCCGATTCCTAGCTTCACGGCCAGCAACTCGCAGAACGTGATGGCGGGGCCATTGGTGTCTCCGGCGGAGGCGGCATTGGTGTCTCCGACGCCGGCACGGAAGCTTAATGCACCCGGGTGTACGCCGGCCGCCACCTCTGCAGCAAGCGGCCCCTCCGTCAACTGCTCGCCCGCCGTTGGCGGTGCCTCGACATTAGCCGAGCTCGACGCCATCATCACGGTAACTAATTAAGCCTCTCTCGGCCGAGGACTTCATCTCCTTGCCTTTGACTGGGCATCCCTGATGCCCTACATATTTTCGCAGGGCGCCGCCGACGTTCCGTGCACTCTCCTGCACTTCGTGAACAACGAGTTGGTTGATGTCGCCAAGGGCAAAATCGTTCAACCAGGCAACCCCTTGTTCCACGGTACCCAGATGCCACCCAACTTGTTTAGGGTTCAACTGGTTCGGGTGCTGCCAGGCTGTGACGAGTTGTTACCTCCGATTCGACCCGTCGGGGCCGACGATGATGACGTGATGACCCTCAGCGCCTGCCTGAGCTGGCCCCTGCTTTGGCCGAAGATCCAGATTTGTTTGGGGGCGGGGGACACCACCCCAAAGACAACACCGCCAGTCGTGCCGACGCCAAGTCGGCCCCATGGCAAGACCGTCGCAACGGTGCCGGACATCCCTATGCCACTGGATCCAAACATGCATATGGCACAGGATCAGAACGACGATGATACATTTGGCAACGTCGATCAGTACTTTGCCGATCATGGGTATGGTGGCGACTTCATGGGGCCTCCTTCTGAAGAACCCAACCCAACAAAAGACGTGCACGATCTAGCTGGTACCGCGGAGAAGCCAAGTTGCAACAGGCGTCATCTGCAGTTCAGCTCTCAGGAGACGCCTCCAGCTGCCGACTTCACCGAGCCTCAGATAGGCGAGGTGCGAAATATTATCAGCCCCAACACACTCAAGAAGGCGGTCTGTGAGCAGAACTCGGTCCCATTACAGGAGAAGAAGAAGGCACGCAAAAGAAAGACTAACAAGGGTGCGGGCCAGCCGTCATCGAGTACGATCCATGCTCAGGACGGGCCACCTTCACCTGAGGATTTAATGAGGAGGCTGCATGTGGCGGGTAGGCCGATGCTACCGAGAAATATGCTCGATGCTGCAACCGGTGCTATGCGGAGTCTGCATGACAGTGTTCTTTCTTTGGAGAAGCGGCGTCTCAGAGAGAAGGATGTGGCATACCCGGTTTTCGCGGCCAAGGTGCCAGAGGGCAAGGGCTTTGTGGATAACTCCATCGGGGGTACGATCGTCCTGCGGTTTGATGACATCCACGCTATGTTGAACCTTCATCCGCTGCACTACACCTTCGTTCGGCTATTTTCGCTGAGTATGGAGATGCGGATCATTCGCGACAAGACCCCGGACATCGTGATAGTCGACCCCTTCTACATGCGTGCCAAGATCTTGGGCGGCGCTGGGGACCGGCAAGTCGCGAGTTCTTACCTCGAGGGCGTCATTCTGGCAAACCAAGATAAGGATAACTTCCTCGTGCCTTACTTTCCCGAGTAAGTCCTCCCCTCAACCACCCCGTAACATATGAATTCTTAGATTTTGATCGTTTTTCTTTTAACATTCCGTGTTTTCTGCAGTGACACACATTGCACGCTCATCCTCCTAAGCCCCAAATATTCCATGGCCACGTATTTCGACCCGGACCGTCATTCGAACGTAGACTACACAAATGTCAAGAAGGTTCTTGATGATGTTCTCCCCGGCTACGCCAAATCTGGAGGCACCTTCACCAGGCCTATTCGTAAGTATGGCAAGCACGTGTTCTCCCACAATACAACGTTCTGCTGCGTCAAGCAGCCGCCTGGCGGTCAGAAGGGTGCCTACTATGCCATCCATCACATGCGGGCGATCGTACGGGACCATCATCAACTTCTGCTACCGAGTAAACTCAAAGATTGGGCCGCGAGCGTGTCGGCAATCCAGGACGCGGACATCAGACAAGAATTCTTTCGCATCCAGTCGGAGTTTGTGGAAATCATCCATCAAGATGTCCTTTGTACCTCGGGGCAGTTCTACCTTAGAAATCAACCGTCCAACAGTGACATCGACACAATGCTACAAATGCAGGCTGACAACGACCGTTATTTCATGACTCCCATGATAGACGGCGGCTTCATCCACGCTCCGGTCCCTTGAGTCGAGTCGAAAGCAGTGATGCTGTGTCTAGTTCTGAAACATCGATTGGCTCATGTTGTAATTAAACTTTAATGAACTTGTAGTATGTCTCTTTGGTTTCGAGAGTCGTTCAACTTAGATGTAATCGATGCTATTAATGTCTTGCTTTTCTATTCCGATTGTTCTGTTGCATACTTATATATTGCTTATGTATTGTCTGTGAATTAGTACTAACGTTTCGTTTGGCTAGTGCATAGCGATGCCGTCGTATGTCATGTACAAGGGTAAGGTTCCCGAAGTCTACGACGACTGGGAGGAGTGTCGGAGACAGGTTCACCGATTCAGCGGTAACAGTTACAAAGGGTACACCACTAGGGCCGAGGCCGAATCTAGATACGCCTGCTATCTAGCAGGAGAGGGGAGGGAGCATTGGAGGAACCAGATGAAGACGAGTTTCATCGTGATGATGCTCATCGTGATGATCGCAGCTCTCTTCTATGTGATGGTAGTTTAGATGGTCGATATCGACTTGTAATGTGAAGACAAACTCGCTACTCGCGGTCTCGAGACTTGTAATATAATGTTCTATCTTTGTTCGGTCTTTTCAATTCGGAGACTAATATGATGAATTGTATTCGGAGACAAATATGATGAATTGTATTCAGAGACTAATCTTCTATTGTATTTGATGAATTTGTTGTTGATGTGTGCTGTCTATATTTTGTCCAATTATACATTTTGTAACCTGTGCAAAAAACAGAAAATTAAAAAAAACCTGATATTCATACTAATGGCGCATCACATCATAGTGCGCCATTAGTACGCCAAAGGATACTAATGGCGCATCATTAAACAGTGCGCCATTAGTATGCCAAAGTTACTAATGGCGCATCCTGTTGTTGTGCGCCATTAGTATGCCAAAGCACCTGGGTATACATGGCCCCCTGGGAGGCATACTAATGGTGCACTGTTGTATATACTAATGGCGCATCTGAGGTCCGCCATTAGTATACCAGATACTAATGGCGCACCAGTGGTGCGCCATTAGTAAAATATACTAATGGCGTGCTACTAATGGCGCACCACTAATGCACCATTAATGGCCAAATTAGGTGCGCCATTAGTAGGCCTTTTCCTAGTAGTGCCGTGAGCGACACCCCGGCCAGATCTCCTTGCGGATGGAACCCGAATAGGCGATAAACCTGGACTAGAGACTTGTTGGTTAGTCAGGTTGAGGCCGACTCCCTCCCAGGCTTCCGCTTGAAGGTTGCTGAGATACACGATGTGTACATGGCGGTAAGTGGCGAGAGCATGGGTGAAGAAGTACACCCCTGCAGGGTTATCATTATCTATTCGAATAGCCGGATTCCTCGGATATGGAAACTTGGACCCCTTGCATAGTTCATAGACAAGTGAAAGAGGATACTCTAAAATGCGCAAGATAAGCGTGAGTGCTATGGATGGCGTTCTCGTAGGGAGACGGGAGCGGATCCATAGTGGAGTATTGATATGGTGAATATGTGGACTCGTGTGCGCCACCTCAAAAGAGTTACTTGCAGTCGTAGTTCAAGATAGCCACCGAGTCAAAGCTGGCTTGCTGCAGTTAAACTCCACCACCCCCTTTGTTGATACCGATGCATATGTAGTTAGTTCTGATGTAAGTCTTGCTGGGTACATTTGTACTCACGTTTGCTTAATTTATGTTCTGCAGAGAGACTTTAGTCTTGCTAGTAGTTCCACGTGGACTTCAACGTTTAGCTTGTTACCTCAGCTACGATCTTGTACCCTTGGAAGGGTCTTGTAGATAGTCAGGCTTCTGAGCCTTCTTCATTTGTAGTTGTCTGTACTCAGACAAGTTAAGCTTCCGCATGTGCTTGTTGCTTGTATGCTCTATATGTTGGGTCATGAGACCCATGTTTGTAATATATCGCTCCTCAGAGCCTAATGAATAAATACTTGAGTCATAGAGTTATGTTGTGATGCCATGTTGTATCTACACATATCGAGCATATTGTGTGTATGATTGAAATGCTTGGTATGTGTGGGATCTGACAACCTAGTTGTTCATCCTTGGTAGCCTCTCTTATGGGGAAATGTAGTCTTGTGCTTCCATGAGCCATAGTAGTCCGCTACACCCCGGTTCACCGGAGTCCTGCTAGCCCAGCACTACTGCTCCGGAACACTTGACTGGCCGGCATGTGATTCACTTCGTTCATGTGTCTGTCCCTTCGGGGAAATGTCACGCGGTGACATCCGGAGTCCTGCCTAGCCTGCTACAGTCTGGGTTCCCGGAGTCCTGTTAGCCCAGTGCTACAGCCCGGATTTGCACGCTGCTGACCGACATGCTCGATATTGATTCATGTATGCCTGTCCCCGTAAGTTAGTGCCACTTTGGGTTCATGACTAGTCATGTCGGCCCGGGTTCTCTGTCATATGGATGCTAGCGACACTATCATATACGTGAGACAAAAGGCGCAAACGGTCCCGGGCCATGGTAAGGCGACACCCGTGGGAATACCGTGCGTGAGGCCGCAAAGTGATATGAGGTGTTACCGGCTAGATCGATGTGACTTGGAATCGGGGTCCTGACAGCTTTGGTATCAGAGCCTCACTGCCTGTAGGATTACCAAGCCAAACTAGTCGAAGTTGAGTCTAGAAATGCTTTAGTTATGTAAGGGAATTGATTGTGGAAGGGAACGTAAGGCTCTTTTTACTCCTTATACCTTATGACCTTTTGATCTGAGTCACCCTCTTCTTTTCTACGAGTATTAAGAACTAGACTTCTCATCTTTCTATCAGGATCACATGTTACTAATCCGTAGACTCGTAGGATTGTTGGTTCCAGGCCTCAATTCAGTTTCTACTACTTTTAGTATGTTGTCAGCTGAACCAAAACCTTGATATGATGTTGTTAAGTGACTATGCAAATCCTTGTGAATGTCTCAAATCTTTTTTTGAGCATTTACAGCCGTTATACTGTCCGAGTTATCCCAGGTTTCTAAATAGTCTGATGCATTTGCAAATTCCTTCTTGCCGTTCTAAAGTTCCTTTGTGCCAAATCAACCACACTAACTAGTGTGTTGAGGTACTTCATTGCCTCGACATATATGTTGCAGCTAGTATTATGACCCTAGGTGTCTTAGAGGATCACCAGGTAATCTAGCCATGTTTTGTGTTCTCAGCGTGATGATTCTGGCCACCATTCTGCAAAGCATCCTGTGATGCCATTTAGTTAGTAGGCATTCTATTCTTGGGTTCTTGAACCCAAGATTCACTCTACGTACCTCGTGTTGATAGTGTTGCTCGTACCTTTAGGATATTAGTAACCTTTGTGATAGTCTTCGAGGTCTGTGGTATATCATTCTTCCAAATACCATGAACCATCCTTGGCAGGAGTTCCTTTGAACCCAAAAGATCACAATAAGAGTGCTCTTGATGAGTTCTTTGTTCTACATTGTGAATCTACCAGTTCTACCTTTCTGCATGGGTTATCCGGAAGAAACGTTGAGCTTTGCTCGGCATACTAATCTATGCATCCACAACTCGGAAAATCAGATGTTCCTTTGAGTTGTCCCTCTGTAGTTGTATTCCGATCCTTGTCTATCAGTTGATAGTAAAGTTTATGTCATGCATTCGTGTTCTTCGATGCGTACTATTTTTGTGGTCCATCAAGCCATTCTAATTCAGAATGACTAGGAGAAACAAACTCCAGTACCTCATCCATATCTAGGATTGGGTCAAAGCAGTTGTATTCCGCAGTTCAAAATGCCAATCCAGCTTTTGATTCTGTTCTACCCTGAAGTATTGCCCTCTTTATGTCAAGAATATCATAGGAATTGCACAACCTCCTATGACCTCTTGATACAGTGATAGTTCTCACCATCATTATTCATTTCTCGGTCCCGTGTTGTTGTAACCGGAATGCCGACAAGTAAACTGTGATGTGTGAAATCAATACTCCTAGCAACCCTGTTGCTTGGTATATAATGGACAATAATCTTATCCTTAGTGTGTTGATTATTGAATCATCACCCTAAGGTTTATCGTGCTACCTAGTCCTTATTTCCGGTGCACTTTTCGATCAATGAGTTAGGATAGTGTCAATCCTTGCTTATTTGATCATATCGTCTTGCCCTGAAAAGCAAGATTGATCTTGAGCTTAGTAACATATCGGTGGTTTGTGATTTTCTGAATATCTTCTCGGAAGTATTACCTGGTTATCACCTGACCGCTATGTTGACATCGTGATCAAGTTGATTTTTCTATAAACCGCTATTTCTCCAAGAATTTGTGTTGGATACCCTAAAATAGTTGGTTAAGCTAAATGACAACTTGGAGAGTTGGAATATGATAGCTTGTCCGACTTGGTTCATCCCAAAGGGATATCCTTGTGTTTAGATAGTTGTTGAAGCAAGATGATATCTTCATCAATTGGTCCTCGTGATCAGTTGCTGGGTCCATCATCTTGTTAAAACTTTGACTTGAGTATGGGCTATCGTCAAGTCAAATCAGAACCAATGATGTTCATAATGTTGTCTTACTCGTGGTTGATCCCTCGAGCATACACCATTACATCTTTTGGTCTGACCAATGCTATCACCGTGTTCACATGATGGTGGAAGTCTAGTGATATGGAAATTCCAATGAGTTGCTGTTGAGCCCATTAGCAACATTTTGTCTCACCCATGATTCATGTTGAACATCAACCTAGTGTTGAAAACTTTGTAAGCAATGCCTTCGTGTTCCATTCATGAAGCTTATGCTTGGATGGAAGAAGTGACTTCCTCGAATTCATGTGCATTTGGTGCATGTTGTCGCCGTGAGTTCGAGAAAGATTGTTTTTGTTTCCTACGGTACCATCCCAAGTCAGTTATGCATGTGCGAATGTATTCTATGGTTTGGTAGATTAATTACCTCCACTCCATATGTATTCCCTAGCACAACAAGCCACTGATTTCCTTGTTCAAGGAAAAGAAGTCTAGCGCGCGTAAAAATTTCGAAATCCTTGATGATGGAACCTAACCTGAACTTGTTAGTGTTTTATTATAAGACTACAATGTGGTCATTCTTGTCCTGGACAACATGCTCACGTGTATGTAGTAGAACCAGCTCATGTTTTGGAGCTTGCTATCGTAGCTCATTCCCGAGAATATCGCAATGTCATCTCGTCGATTTGTGTTGCAAACTTTCTTTTCCAGACATGTTGTCTGAAATATCCCATTACCAACCGGATCTGAATCTCAGGCAGATATGATGGTTGGAACTTTTCCAAGATCTATGATGTAGGTCCCGACGAGGTTGATGTTCTGGCCGACACACCTAGTCAGAAGATCTATTTTGGTAGTATCTTGAATGAGCAATTCGACCATCTTCTCCATGAGGATTTGGTATGACCTATTCCCCAAGTTGTTCCTTATGGATTTTGTGCTCCCGAAGTCCGACTTTACTTGATGGCCATGTTAATTCTTTTAAGCGTTGACCGTGGTACCTAGTACATCAAGGAGAACCTTAGAAGCGGAGTGCTAAATGTCTCTCGGTCGATCATCCAGATTTGCTTCTTTGGCATTGTTAAGGAAAAATCTGAGAAAGTGATGTCCTCCTTTGCATCTGCATCCTCCATCCCCGTTTATCATGGTAGTACGATGTGTTGCCAGGATCCTTGGCACGTATGTTGGTAAAACCTTGATGAATAAGGAAATGTCAAGTTCTTGAGAGCACGCTCGGTCATTGGGTTATATCCTCGGTATCAATTGGAATGTGCCTTTCGTTGCCGAGTTGTCCTATAACTCTAGTTTCCTCTCCAAACTAAGTATGCCATCCTTTCGAATTCATTCAAATGATCAATTGTGATTTTCCTTAGGCTGGTATAGAGAGTTTCAATGATCTTTGTATCAAAAGTAATTCTTTTTGCCACTTAAGGGAATAATTCTACGAGTCACCTTCCCCGAGGTGTCCTGTTATGGTATCATGGGCAACTTAACTACTCGCTACTTTGAAACCCCCCCTCACCATCTATTTAAGCGTCGAATTGTTGCCTACCAATTTGAACCTTTGTCATATGTTTCACATCCATCATCTCTGATGTGTGTTTTGCGTCTCAGCTCAAGGGATGTTTCTACGTCTCATTCCGTGAGTTGATCTTGTGTTCATTAAGATCGATGATCCATTCTTGTGAGGTTGTCTTGCTCTCTTGTCGCCATGTTGGATGAAGTTCTCGAAGGAAAGGATGTCATAATCAAAGATGATGATCAAATCAACATTCTTATGAAGTGCAACATGGATCGTGAAGACTGTGTCAGTTCTGTGTCCCCTCTGTCTTCTTACCTCACGTCTTGAATCTCGGGACGAGATTCTTGTTTAGTGAGGGCGAGTTGTCACATCCCTAGTTCTGGTATGCTCTGAGATAGCTAGTCACATGTTGCATCATGTTTAAATTCTTTTGAATTTGAAATGGGGATTGATCAAACCCTAGCACCAGATCAAATCAAATAGGTTCAACATAAAATAATTTTCAATAAACCCAAAATGCCCTTTGAAAATGTTCATGATTTATGATAAAGGTGAAAACCTCTGCAAAAAATTATGAGCATATTTCTTGGACATTTATGGATTTTTTAGTTAAATCATATTGTATTTGAATTGGAGCATTTAATGCCTATAAGTATTTTAAATGCTTCAATACTTCTGAAAACAATTGGGGGCTGTTGGAAATAATTCAAATAGTGCCCACAATTTTTGTCAGGATTTTACAAAATGAGTTAGTATTTTTACTAATTCAAAACAAATCAAAATAAATAGAAAACAGAAAGAGAATTAGAAAGAGAGAGAGAGAAGGACTTACCTGGCCGGCCCAGTGGACAGCCAGCCCACGAGGCCCAGGCGCCAGTCACCCCTAACCTCCTGCCAGTAGGCAGGAGGGCGTGTGGCCGCGGCGCGCGCGCACGCGCTCAGCCAGCTCCTGGTTGCCGTTGTTGCTGGGGACGGCGTCGAGTGCCACGACATCCCCCTGACTCCCCTCTCTCCCTGGAGACCCCTCTCTCCTCTCCCTCACTCGCTTCTCTCTCTCCCCTCCCCTGTCTTGCTCTCTTCCCCACCATCGAGCGTGCCCGTCGCCGCCACTCGTTGCTGCCGCACCCACCGCCGATGCCTTGCCTCCCCAATCAGTCCAGCACCTCCGCCACCTCGCACCATGCCTCTCCATCGAAGGAAGCTAACGCGGAGGCCCTGTGGAGCCGCCATCGTCGCCATCTTCCTCATCTCTGTCCGGTGATCGCCGTCGTTGATTCGCCGCACGTAGGACGTCCCCGAGCCCGCTGAGCTTGTCTACGTGGCCGTTGTGAGCTCGCCGTCATTTCCCATCGTTATCTTCGTCATTTGCAACCTCCAGCATCCGTAACCGCCGTGGCCGAGCTTCCCCTATCGCCGGCCATGTCGTCGTCGTCGTTGTGGCCACTACAGCTCGAGCCTGAGCGCGTCACCGTGCTCAACATGTCTACAGGAGCACGAAGCACCCCACCGCTCGACCCGCCGTGCACCACAACGTCGATTCTGAGCTTGACCAAACCACGGCCGCCACAAACCTCATCGCCGGCGTTGATTCCGGCGACCCCCGCGCCCAACTCCACCTCCTCTTGATGCGGGCGAGAAAGGCCTATGCCATGGTGCCCTCAGCGCGCTAACCCAACGCCTCTAGCGCAAATACGGTGCGCCCCACAATGTTCTGTGGTCGCCACCAGCTGAACTCCGGCGAGGTCAATGTGGTCCCATCATTAGGTGCTAATGACATCACTAATTAACCCTAGAGCCACTTACAGACGGGCCCCACTTTCTAATTAACTACGGTTTAGTTTTGTTTAGACTAAACTAACCCCGCAGGACCCACAAGTCAATTTGACCTGGCCACGTCACATGTTGACCGAACGCACACGTCAGTGTTGACTTGCTGACGTGGCTGTTGACCTGACCCCACCTGTCATTGACACTGAAAAGCATTGTGTCACTGACCAGTGGACCCCACTGGTCAGGTTTAACCTAGGCCGCTGCTATTGACCTGCTGAGGTCGGCATGACATAGTGCTGACGCTGTAATTGTTTTCTGGGATTTTAAATAAATCAGAAATGATTTATTTAATTCAGAAAATATCCAAAACTTCTAAAAATCATAGAAAATCAACCATAACTCCAAATCAAATAAGTTATATATGAAAAATTATCAGAAAAATACAATCTATCCATTTATGCTACTTTCATGCATGTTAAACCAACTTATACCCACTGTATAAGTGAAAACATGATAATGGCATTTTAAATGCTAAATATGGAGTTTGCATATGAACCCATGGTCCATATGGACTTCATTTAAATTGTTGCTAGATGCATTAGTCCAAATCATAACATTATTTCCATGTCATGATCATGCATCATATTGTGCATTGCATTGATTGTATTCTTTCTCAGTTGCCGGTGTTTGTCCCCTCTCAGTAGACGTGTATCGACGATGTGATCGATGACACCGATGAAGAACTATATTATCTTCAGAAGTGCCAGGCAAGCAAAACCCCATTGTTCATTCCGATACAATCCCACTCTCTTGCTCCTGCTCTCTTTTACTACATTAGGACAACAACATTTCACCTGTTACATGTTGCGGTAGCTGAACCCCTTTCCTCTGCATGACCAGTCATTGCCACAGTAAATAGATGAAACCCACTAGCATGAGTAGGAGTTGCTTGAGCCATGATGTGCCTACTCATTCATGCTTGTTTGTCATGCCTGCTACTGCTTAGAGTTGAGTCAGGTCTGATTCATCGGGGATGAATTGGAATGGTGTTGAACATGTCCTACTGTGTGTAAGCTAAGTGTGTGAACATGATTTGGTAAAGGTAGCGGTGAGAGGCCATGTAGGAGTACATGGTGTGATGTCTCATTGCAGCCGTCCTCAGGAACTGAGTTCTGTGTTTGTGATCCATGAATAGTTACTACCACACATTGGGTTCCGGTAACTCAGCACCTCTCGGCTTATTAATCAACTCGATCTCTGTCCAGGAGTTGCAACTAGTTTCTGGTGTTTGTAGGTTGTGTTAGTAGTCTACCAAGTGGCACCCGGTACAAGTGGGCTTAGGACAGACTAGGCATAGTGGCACGGTGTACCAAGTGGCACCCGGATGGTGGGATTGGGAACCCTACTCACATCGTTTGGGGCCGTGAGCGACACCCCGGACGGATCTCCTTGCGGATGGAACCCGAATAGGCGATAAACCTGGACTAGAGACTTGTTGGTTAGTCAGGTTGTGGCCGACTCCCTCGCCAGGCTTCTGCTTGAAGGTTGCCGAGACACATGATGTGTACATGGTGGTAAGTGGCGAGAGTGTGTGTGAAGAAGTACACCCCTGTAGGGTTATCATTATCTATTTGAATAGCCGGATTCCTCAGATATGGAAACATTGACCCCTTGCATAGTTCATAGACAAGTGAAAGAGGATACTCTAAAATGCGCAAGATAAGCGTGAGTGCTATGGATGGCGTTCTCGTAGGGAGACGGGAGCGGATCCATAGTGGAGTATTGATATGGTGAATATGTGGACTCGTGTGCGCCACCTCAAAAGAGTTACCTGCAGTCGTAGTTCAGGATAGCCACCGAGTCAAAGCTGGCTTGCTGCAGTTAAACTCCACCACCCCCTTTGTTGATACCGATGCATATGTAGTTAGTTCTGATGTAAGTCTTGCTGCGTACATTTGTACTCACATTTTCTTAATTTATGTTTTGCAGAGAGACTTCAGTCTCGCTAGTAGTTCCACATGGACTTCGATGTTTAGCTTGTTACCTCAGCTACGATCTTGTACCCTTGGAAGGGTCTTGTAGATAGTCAGGCTTCTGAGCCTTCTTCATTTGTAGTTGTCTATACTCAGACAAGTTAAGCTTCCGCATGTGCTTGTTGCTTGTATGCTCTGTATGTTGGGTCATGAGACCCATGTTTGTAATATCCCACTCGTCAGAGCCTAATGAATAAATACTTGAGTCGTAGAGTTATGTTGTGATGCCATGTTGTATCTACACATATCGAGCATATCGTGTGTATGATTGAAATGCTTGGTATGTGTGGGATCCGACAACCTAGTTGTTCATCCTTGGTAGCCTCTCTTATGGGGAAATGTAGTCTTGTGCTTCCATGAGCCATAGTAGTCCGCTCCAGCCCAGTTCACCGGAGTCCTGCTAGCCCAGCACTACTGCTCCGGAACACTTGACTGGCCGGCATGTGATTCACTTCGTTCCTGTGTCTGTCCCTTCTGGGAAATGTCACGCGGTGACATCCGGAGTCCTGCCTAGCCTACTACAGCCCGGGTTCCCGGAGTCCTGTTAGCCCAGTGCTACAGCCCAGATTGGCACGCTGCTGACCGACATGCTTGATGTTGATTCATGTATGCCTGTCCCTGTAAGTTAGTGCCACTTTGGGTTCACGACTTTTCATGTCGGCCCGGGTTCTCTGTCATATGGATGCTAGCGACACTATAATATACGTGAGCCAAAAGGTGCAAACGGTCCCTGGCCATGGTAAGGCGACACCCGTGGGAATACCGTGTGTGAGGCCGCAAAGTGATATGAGGTGTTACCGGCTAGATCGATGTGACTTGGAATTGGGGTCCTGACAATGGCAATCCCTACTCACTCACATTGATATCTATTGATGGGCGTATCCATAGCCCATTGATATGCCTAGTTGATGTGAGACTATCTTCTCCTTTTTTGTCTTCTCCACAACCACCAATCTATTCCACCATAGTGCTATATCCATGGCTCACGCTCATATATTGCGTGAAGATTGAAAAAGTTTGAGAACATCAAAAGCATGAAACAATTGCTCGTCTTGTCATCGGGGTTGTGCATGATTTAATATTTTGTGTGATGAAGATAAAGCATAGCTAGACTATATGATTTTGTAGGGATAACTTTCTTTGGCCATGTTATTTTGAGAAGACATAATTGCTTAGTTAGTATGCTTGAAGTATTATTATTTCTATGTCAATATTAAACCTTTATCTTGAATCTTTCGGACCTGAACATTCATGCCACAATAAAGAAAAATTACATTGAGAAATATGTTAGGAAGCATTCCATATCAAAAATTCTGTTTTTATTATTTATCTACTCGAAAATGAGCAGGAATTAAGCTTGGGGATGTTGATACGTCTCTAACGTATCTATAATTTTTGATTGCTCCATGCTATTATATTATCTATTTTGGTTGTTAATGGGCTTATTATTACACTTCTATATTATTTTTGGGACTAACCTATTAACCGGAGGCCCAGCCCAAATTGCTGTTTTTTTTGCCTATTTTAGAGTTTCACCGAAAAGGAATATCAAACGGAGTCCAAACGGAATGAAACCTCCGGGAGCATTATTTTTGGAACAAACGTGATCCAGAAGACTTGGAGTGGACGTCAAGAAACAATCGAGGAGGCCACGAGGCAGGGGGCGCGCCCTCCACCCTCGTGGGCCCCTCGTTGCTCCACCGACCTACTTCTTCCTCCTATATATATCCATATACCCCGCAAACATCCAGGAGCACCATGAAACCCTATTTCCACCGCCGCAACCTTCTGTACCCAAGAGATCCCATCTTGGGGCCTTTTCCGGAGCTCCGCCGGAGGGGGCATTGATCACAGAGGCCCTCTACATCAACTCCATGGCCTCTCCAATGATGTGTGAGTAGTTTACTTCAGACCTTCGGGTCCATAGCTAGTAGATAGATGGATTCTTCTCTCTCTTTGGCTCTCAATACAAAGTTCTCCTCCATTCTCTTGGAGATCTATTCGATGTAATCTTCTTTTGCGGTGTGTTTGTCGAGATCCAATGAATTGTGATTTTATGATCCAGATTATCTATGAACAATATTTGAATCTTCTCTGAATTCTTTTATGTATGATTGGTTTATCTTTGCAAGTCTCTTCGAATTATCACTTTGGTTTGGCCTACTAGATTGATCTTTCTTGCAATGGGAGAAGTGCTTAGCTTTGGGTTCAATCTTGCGGTGCTCGATCCTAGTGACAGAAAGGGAAACGACACGTATTGTATTGTTGCCATAGAGGATAAAAGGATGAGGTTTATATCATATTGCATGAGTTTATCCCTATACATCATGTCATCTTGCTGAAGGTGTTACTCTGTTCTTATGAACTTAATACTCTAGATGCATGCTGGATAGCGATCGATGTGTGGAGTAATAGTAGTAGATGCAGGCAGGAGTCGGTCTACTTGTGGCAGACGTGATGCCTATATACATGATCATACCTAGATATTCTCATAATTATTTGCTTTTCTATCAATTGCTCGACAGTAGTTTGTTCACCCACCGTAATACTTATGCTTTGTTGAGAGAAGCCACTAGTGAAACCTATGGCCCCCGGGTCTATTCTCCATCATACAAGTTTCCAATCTATTTTATTTTGCAATCTTGACTTTCAATCTATATCATAAAAATACCAAAAATGTTTATCTTATTATTATCTCTCTATCATATCTCACTCTTGCAAGTGGCCGTGAAGGGATTGACAACCCCTTTATCGCGTTGGTTGCGAGGTTCTTATTTGTGTGTGTAGGTACAAGGTGACTTACGCGTGGTCTCCTACTGGATTGATACCTTGGTTCTCAAAAACTGAGGGAAATACTTACGCTGCTTTACTGCACCACCCTTTCCTTTTCAAGGGAAAACCAACGCAATGCTCAATAGGTAGCACATATGATTAGCACAATTGACATTATTAGAATTTATAATAACATCATTGCAATCATGTTTTCACTCAAGGAGCTATCAAGTGTGGGTGCAATAGCAATAATTTCATTTTTTAACATAAGGAACTATAGCAAGTTCATCTCCATAAGCATCATTAATATTGGTATCATGGCCATAAGAATAGCAAGCATCAAATTCATCAAAAAGGGATATTTCAAGCGAATCAATGGGATCATAATTATCTATAGATTCCTGCATATCATTATTCTCTTCCAAAGCAGTAGACATTCTCCCAATGAATTAACTAACATAGGCATTAGAAGCATAGTTTTCATAGCAATATTAAGTATCGCAAAATTTTCAGATTTATAGAAAGTAGCACCATACTTTTCAATAAAAGAAGCAACTTCATAAGCACCCTTAAAAGCAACAAATTCTTTAATTTATTCGATATCATAGTAAATATAAATACCTTTTGCATAAGGATAAGATTTCATTATCATTAAACTCACATAGGTTGGTAAGGTGTTTTTTAGGGTTCTCGGAGAAACAAGTAAAATCATGAATTTCACATAGATTCCAAGCATAGCATAGCAAACAATTTATTTGATTCCATAAGGGTCTCCCTTTTTGAGACAAATGGTGACACACAAAATGAGCATGCTCATCTAGTGATTTTCGCTCAACCAAACTAGTTGTGGGTTTCAGCATGAGCACAAATGGATCGAAGATGCTCCAAGTAGAAAATTTAAGTGGATCCATATATCTTTACTTTTCCTTTTTATTTTCTGTTTTTGGTCTATTGACATGAAGGCAAAAAGCAAGCAAACGAGCAAAAAGGAAAACCAAAAATATTTTTGTGTTTTTGTGAAAACATTTTAGAAGTGGGAGAGATGAAAATGAGAGGCAAATGGTAAATAATGTAAATGCAAGGAGATGAAATTTGTGTGATGGTACTAGATAGATGTTGATGATGTCTCCCCGGCAACGGCGCCAGAAATTCTTCCTGCTACTTGTGAGCTGCATTGGGATTTCCTTGAAGAGGAGAGGATGATGCAGTATAGTAGAGATAAGTATTTCCCTAAGTTAAGAACCAAGGTTATCAATCCAGTAGGAGAACAACGCAACACCTCATGAACAACAAATACACAGAAAATAACAAATACTTGCACCCAACACAAACAAGGGGTCGTCAATCCCTTGGTAATTGCAAGGATCAAATCTCATAGTGATAGATAGATAGATAGATAAAAAATAAAAATAAAAAGGTAAATAAATTGAGCAAGGTATTTTGGGATTTTTATATATGATTAAAATAGACCCGGGGGCCATAGTTTTCACTAGAGGCTTCTCTCTTAAAATAGCACACGATGGGTGAACACATTACTGTTGGGCAATTGATAGAAAAGTGAATAATCATGACGATATCCCAGGAAATGATCATGTATATAGGCATCACGTCCGAGACAAGTAGACCGACTCTTGCCTGCATCTACTACTATTACTCGACACATCAACCACTATCCAACATGCATCTAGAGTATTAAGTTCATAAAGAACGGAGTAATGCCTTAAGCAAGATGACATGATGTAGACAAAGTAAACTTAATCAATATGAATAAACCCCATCGTTTTACTCTTGATGGCAACAATACAAATACATGTCTTCTCCCGTTCTGTCACTGGGATATAGATCACCGCAAGATTGAACCCATCACAAAGCACCTCTCCCATTGCTAGATAAATCAATTTAGTTGGCCAAACCAAATCAGTAGATCGGAGAGAAATACAAATCTATAATAATCATGCATAAAAAAATTCAGAGAAGTGTCAAATAATATTCATGGATAATCTGATCATAAACCCATAGTTCATCGGATCCCAACAAACACACCGCAAAAAAGGATTACATCAAATATATCTCCAAGAACATCAAGGAGAACATTGTATTGAAGATCAAAAAGAGAGAAAAAGCCATCTAGCTACTACCTATGGACCCGTAGGTCTGTGGTAAACTACTCACACATTATCGGAAGGGCAGAAAGGTTGATGTAAAGCCCCTCCGTGGTTGATTCCCCCTCCGGCAGTGCCAGAAAAGGCCTCCAGATGGGATCTCATGAGAACAGAAATTTGCGGTGGTGAAAAAAGTATTTCGGGTGGCTCTCTGATGTATGGGGAATATTTCAGAATTTATGGTGGCGGAATTAGGTCAAGAGGTGCCACGAGGGGCCCACAAGCCTGGGGGGCGCCCCCCTGGGGCGCGCCTTCTGAGTTGTTCGCTACCTCGTGGCTCGTTAGGTCTTCTCCCAAACCTTCTAGGGTCCCTTCCGGTCCAAAAAAAATTAATCCAAAGTTGTTTCTCCATTTGGACTATGTTTGATACTTATTTCCTGAAAAGCCAAAAACAAGCAAAAAACAACAACTAGCACTGACACTAAGTTAATAGATTAGTCCCAAAAATGATATATAATTGCATAATAAACATCCAAGATTGATATTACAATAGCATGGAACAATCAAATCTTATAGGTACGTTGGAGACATATCAATCGTCCACCTATACAACTTTTATTAAAGGGGCCCCATCAAAATGTCAATAGAACGATGAACACGAAAGCCAGAACCTCTTCATGACAATGTCCATCTATAAACCCTAGATGACGCCATTTCCATCTCCATAGTCATCTCCACCACCATAGTGCTCTCTGATCTAGTTCATACTTGTAATCGTGCGTCGCACAAGGCATCCATTGTAAGAGATATTGCAATCAATCAATCACAAGATGTGTTCTTCAATGTTTTCTTCTTCTGATCTGATCTCCATGTGTGAGTAGTTTGGTAAGGTATGCATTGAGGCATGAGCAACCCAAGGTATTTTTGTTGAGGGAGTCAATGGAATACTTTGCCATAATGTCACGTGTATGACATAAAATTGTTCCGTGCAGATGTCTCTTGTCTTGTCTGCGGTCTTCATTCCTGAAGGTACCCAGGTTCATGGAGATCGAGCACCCGTGAGGCTAGGAGCAAGGAGATTGTGAAGTGTTATACCGAACACTAGTGATAATAAGGTTCAGTAGGGTAACATGGATCATATCCTTGGGGATAAATGAGGTGTAGTCATTAAACGCCCAAAGCTCTTGTCTGATTTGATTATCTTAATTATCAAGGAAACCCCGCATGATGGATACGGCCTCCGGTAGGAAAACTGATTCTTGATGCAGGACTCATGTCGGTCAAGATGTTATTTAGACACATCCCCCACTTTGATCCATAATAAAAACATCTTGATGGGTGACTTACAACGCACAAATTAATATCCTATTTGATCCCAACACAAATACAAGGTTTTAAGCATTAAGACCTCATACCCGTACCTCTTTTTGTTGTAAGTATTTGAATCACTATTTGCTTGATGATACGGTCAAAATCTGGATTTGACACTATGACAAAAGCTTTCTAGAGAACATTGCTTAAAGGGAATCTTCCTCTCGAGTGTTTGATAACCCAAGGTCACATCAGGGAAATAGGTGCAGTATACTCTTTTTTGTTCCAATACCAGATCAATAAAAGGAGGTATCATTTACTCACACATGGGGACAACAATCATCATGACAAAAGTGATGGCATACATGGATGAATGATTCAAATGATACACAAGATGATCCACTAGGGTTCTTGATGTTACAGACGATAAGGATGTGGATGATGGTGGTGATGATGATGATGGGGTGGATGATGATGATGATGGCAGTGGCGATGATGTTATATCTCCCCCGTGCCCGATGAGGAAGACCCCCTTCTTCCCCTTGCCAATCCCTTCTCCGAATGAACTTTGGAGGCTAGAGTTCTTCCTTGGGGATGATTTTCTGGTCTCTCTGGGTGTCTGATCCACAATCTGATTCGACAGGGTGAAAGTAGTCGATCTGGCGATGGTGGTGACACTCCATACGTCCTTCCATATGAGTGGGTGCAGTCGTATGGAACAACGTCTTTTGCTCTGGATGCGTAGTGATGACTACTTCTTTGGCCTTCTTGCTCGATTCTTTTATGGTAGGTGATTATCACTTTATACGTGATTCCACTACAATTTCTGAGAATTTCTTCCATTATATGATAATTAGTCCAAAAGACATTACCTGGGGATTATCAACAAAAAGAGGTGCACATATGCGGTAAAATTCCACAAAGCCAACCATGTAGGGTTGTAGCGACCAGACCTCAACCAGTCTGATCTCTGTGCATCAGTGTCATCCCTGGATCAGTAATGCTGACACGCACAGTACTTGAAGGATTTATAACAGAGTAGCAATCACACACTTATTACATCGAATATCTCAAAAGAGAACTTATTGAAATAAATATGGCTTAAGGCCATCTAACAACGGTAACAGCGGAAGGCTTGGAAGATAAGCGAGTCCATCAACTCCAACGACATCACTGAGTATAGAACCACGACCTAAGGCACCTTACTCGTCATCTGAAAAGTCTATAACATGAACGTTTCAGCCCGAAAACGGGTCAGCACATGGAATATGCTGGCAATGTAACACATAGAGGGTAATGAAAGAATAAAGCTATACTACATGCATATATGGCTGGTGGAAAGCTCTATGGTTATAGTTTTTGCATAAAGCCAATTTTTCCCTACTGTAAAGGAATAAATTTTATTTAACTATCATGGTGGTTGTTAAACATTGAGAGTGTAGACACCCTCTCAATCCCAATTAAGCATCATCATTAAAACCCAACAATATTAGTTAAAGTAACATGATGAGATTCACATGATAATCCAAGTACTAGATACTCAAGACGTCCATAACCGGGGACACGGCTAACCATGATTAGTTTATACACTCTGCAGAGGTTTTAGCACTTTTCCCCACAAGACTCGATGTCCTCTGTTGGGATTCTCGCACTACCTGATGTTTGAGAAACGGATGACCGAGACATAGTCTTTCAGAAGCGCTAGCACCTTACGATCGGGTAGATAGTACCAACATACATCCCCTACATCTGCTAGTCTACAACTATAAGAGTTCGCACGACTTACTCAACTATGCTAGAGCCCATAGTAGCTTGCGGCTGCACATGGAAGTTTCTAGTATGAATAATCGCGTGATCCCTTTGAGCCTGGGTGGCAGGTCATAAAGAAAACAGGCAATCGCTAGAATACCCAGGTGCCTCAATCCACCCAGATGTGTGTTTAAGTTGCCACCTTAAATAAACCATTAATTTAACAATCTCACATCTGTCATGGATACACTCACCCAATCCACGTCTACTAGCATAGCATGGCAATATAAGCAAACGTAGAAGTAACTCACAAAGGTTTGATAATAAAACAGGAAATAGGTACTACCTCATCTACTTCCAAAAAACCCACAATTTAATTAGATCCTAATCATGCAATGTTTGAGGATTGATCTAATGCAATAAAAACTGGGTAGTAAAGAGATATGATCAAAGTGTTACCTGCCTTGCTGATGATCCGCGAAACCTAGAGATTCAAAGTAGCAAGCAGCGCACTCCGGGTACTCTATCACAAACAAACAAGCATACAATAAGTACTCATCTAATGCATGGTAAAACTCAAATAAGAGATCTAACCAGAAAGTTCAACTTAAGAACTCCGGTTTGCAAAAAGAATCAAGTCGAAAGAAACAACGAAAGTCAAACGGCAAAAGAAACAAGCTTCGTTTACTAATCTGGATCTAAGTCAAATTTTACAGAAGCAAAAATCTTGTTTGAGATGGTTAAACGGAAAGAGGGTTTCGAGATGAAACTCCAGGCGCTTGAATCGCCTGATTCAGATAAACGAGCGAAAAGTTATACTAGAACGAAAATCGGATCAGAAATCGCGATCAGAAATAATCGCGGAAAATCCGAGAAAAAGAAAAACGACGAACAGATTAATGAACGAACGTTCATTTTCTGGAACTAAACGGTGAACGCGTCTGTTAAAACGAACGAACAAGCGAACGCTCACTAAATAAACTGAACCGGAAAATAAACCGATCTAAATAAAAAAATGGATCTAAAAAATAAACCGAATGAAAACCAAACGGAAAACCGAACGGTTTTCTCAAGGAAAACCGCCGGCGGCGGGGCGGTGGTCAACCTCGGCGGGTGGCGGGGTCGGCGGGACAGGGCGGCGGGGTCCGGCGACGGCGGCGGCGGCTCCGGCGGCGGGTGGCGGGATGGCGGGCGGCGGCGACTCGGTTGGGCTAACGGGCTCGGGGTGGCGCCTTATAAAGGCCCGGCCGGATGTAGTCCTGGCCGAAGACGGCCCAAAGTCGGTTCGCGTTTTTTTAATAATTACGTGCAGAAAAACAAATAAAAGAAACACTAAACGGACTCCAAAAATCACGAAATAAATTTTCTCCGACTTTTAAAATCTAGCCGGACAAGATGAACATTTATTTGGGGCCTAAATGCAATTTTGAAAAACGCGCATTTTTCCTAAATTCAAATAAAATAGCAAAATTCCAAAATAAAATCTTATTTGATTTTATTATTAAATCCTCAATATTTCTTTATTTTGGTAAAGTCATTTTATTCCCTCTTTCATATTTTTATAATATGAATAATTGAAGATAAATAAATAAAATCAAGTGATCCTATTTCCAAAATTTGAGAAAACTCAAATATGAAAATAACGAAATCCCCAACTCTCTCCGAGGGTCCTTGAGTTGCATAGAATTTCTTAGGATCAAACCCAAAAGCAAATAAAATATGATATGCAGTGATGATCTAATGTATAACATTCCAAATTGAAAATTTGGGATCTTACAAACCTACCCCCCTTAAGATGAATCTCGCCCTCGAGATTCGGGTTGGCTAGAAAATAGGTGAGGGTGGTCCTTCAGCAGTTCTTCCTCTCGCTCCTAGGTGGCTTCATCCTCGGTGTGGTGGCTCCACTGAACTTTGCAAAACTTGATAACCTTGCTGCGGGTGACTCGGCCGGCATACTCAAGAATCTTGACTGGTTTCTCCTCATAGGTCAAATCACTGTCCAACTGAATCGCTTCCAGCGGCACTGTATCCCTTAGCGGTATATCAACCATCTCTGTGTGACACTTCTTCAACTGGGAAACGTGGAATACATCGTGAACTCCTGACAACCCTTCGGGCAATTCCAACTTGTAGGCTACTTCTCCCATACGCTCCAAAACCTTGTATGGTCCTACAAAACGTGGCGCTAACTTTCCCTTAACTCCAAAGTGCTTAACTCCTCAAAGTGGAGATACTCGAAGATAAACTCGGTCTCCAACTTCGTAAACTGTTTCCTTACGTTTAGAATCTGTGTAGCTCTTCTGCCTGGACTAGGCTACCATCAGCCTGTCGCGAATCAATTTCACCTTCTGTTCAGACTCCTTAATCAAATACGGCCCAAACAACTGGCGGTCTCCAACTTCATCCCACGACAATGGGGTCCTGCACCTCCTTCCGTACAAGGCTTCGAAAGGGGCCATCTTCAAACTGGATTGATAACTGTTGTTGTAAGAGAACTCTGCATATGGCAAATTGTCGTCCCAACAAGATCCATAATCTAGCGCACAAGCTCTCAGCATATCCTCCAAAATCTGATTGACTCTCTCGGTCTGTCCATCTGTGCGTGGATGAAAAGTTGTGTTGAACTCTAGCCTGGTACCCAAAGTTTCGTGCAACTGATTCCAGAACTTTGAGGTAAACTGGGTTCCTCTATCTGATAAAATGCTCCTTGGGACTCCATGCAGACATACGATCCTGGTCATGTATATCTTTGCCAACTTAGCACCTTTGTCAAACGATCAACTACAACCCAAATCGAGTCATAGCCTGAACGAGTTCTGGGCAAACCTGTAATAAAATCCATGCCTAGCTTATCCGACTTCCATTTGGGGTATTGGCAATGGCTGTAACAATCTTGCTGGCTTCTGATGCTCTGCCTTTACTCTCTGACATACATCACAAACTACTACATACTCCGCAATATCCTTCTTCATTCCGGTCCACCAGAAAGTATCCTTCAAATCCAAATACATCTTGGTATTTCCTGAATGAATTGAATATGGTGAATCATGGGCCCCCTGCAGAATCAACCTCCTGATCTCCGGATTGTTAGGCACATAAACACGGTCTTCAAACCATAGGGTATCGTGCTCATCCTCACGAAATCCTTTGACTTTTCCTTTGCTCATCTTCTCTTTTATATAGGCAACCTCCTTGTCAGTCTTCTGAGCTGCTCTGGTCTTATCCATCAAGGTAGACTGAATCTCCAATGTTGCTACATAGCCTCTCAGAACTATCTCCAAACATAGCTCACGAAGGTCCTCGGCTAACTCCTTCAGTACATCTCCCGTCATTAGTGTGTTGACATGGCTTTTACAGCTCAGCGCATCGGCTACTACGTTAGCCTTTCCGGGATGATAATGCAATATCATGTCATATTCCTTGATGAGCTCCAACCATCTGCTTTGCCTAAGATTTAGCTCCTTATGCGTGAAAATATACTTCAAACTCTTGTGATCCGTGTACACTTCACAATGGTTTCCAATGAGAAAATGTCTCCAAGTCTTTAATGCATGCACTACAGCTGCTAACTCCAAATCACGCGTGGCATAATTCAACTCATGAGGCTTAAGCTGTCGTGAGGCATATGAAACAACTCTTCCCTCCTGCATAAGCACTGCTCCAAGTCCTCGATGTGAAGCGTCGCAATACACCTCATAATCCTTGTTCTGATCCAGCAAAATCAACACTGGTGACGTAACCAAATGTTTCTTCAACTCTTGGAAACTGGCCTCACATTCCTCAGTCCATAAGAACTTGGTATCCTTCTTCAAAAACTCTGTCATAGGCTTCACAATCTTCGAGAAATTTTCAATGAATCTCCGGTAGTATCCTGCAAGTCCAAGAAAACTCTGGATCGCTCCAACTGTTGTTGGTGCTTCCCAATTTGTCACAGTGACAACCTTGCTGGGATCTACTGCTATACCTTCTCGGATATAACGTGTCCGAGGAATCCAACTTCCTTCAACCAAAACTCACATTTGCTAAACTTGGCATATAACTGATGTTCTCTGAGCTTCTCAAGTACCAAACGCAAATGCTCCTTATGCTCCTCTTCATTCTTCGAGTAAACCAGAATATCATCAATGAACACTACGACGAACTTATCCAAAAACTCCATAAACACTTTGTTCATCATGTTCATAAAATAGGCAGGTGCGTTAGTTAGACCAAATGACATAACGGTATACTCGTACAGCCCATACCTGGTGGTAAAAGTTGTCTTAGGTATATCCTATTCTCGAATCTTCAACTGATGGTATCCTGATCGCAGATCGATCTTGGAAAATACCTTAGCTCCTTACAATTGTAACGCCCGGATAATCTTGCTACAGTAATTCCATGCTAATCATGCCACATCACCTCGATTATTGTTGCTAAGCTTTCGTTAGTTCAAACCGATTCAAAATCAATTCAAAAGAAAAAAATGGCAAACAACAAAAGTATTTTTAAAAAAAAGTTGAAACAAAAATATTCGGTGGTTGCCTAATATTACGAGGGTAATTATAGTGCAGCAAACATATTTTTCGAAAATGCCTAAATGATTTAAAATGGAACAAATAAAGAAAAGTAAATAAATAAATAAATAAACAAAACAAAATAAAGCAAATGGGGGGAAGGGGGCAGACCCCTCCTGGGCTGCTTGGCCCACTTTCCCCACCGGCCCATGCCGGCCCGCCCCCTCTCTCCCTTATCCTCCCCGTCCCCAAACCCTAACCCCCACCGACGTGCCACTCGCTTCCCCACTCCCCCACGATCCCCTTCTCCTTCCCCATCGGGATCGGCTCGATCCCGTTGCCCCCCCCCCGACCCCGGCGCGAACGAACACCGCCGCCCCCCTCCTCGCCGTTGGTCGCCGCTGCCCGGAGCGCTCCATCGCCGGACCTCGCCGTCCTCCTCCTCGCCGAACCGCCGGAGTCGCCACTGTCCCGCCGTCCTCATCTTCTCGTCGCCACGCCGCACGTCGTCCCCGACCGCCGTTGAGCCCGCTGCCCTGAACCCATACGGCCATTGTGAGCGCCTCCCCATGCTCCTCTCCCCTCTTCCCCTGACACCGTGCGCCCGGGGCCATGCTCGCTCGCAGCCTCCCCGTGCTCGTCGCGCCCGATCCATCCCCCGCTCACCGTGCTCACCTCCCCCTGGCCGTGATGGCCGGCGCCCCGCGCACCCTTGTACGTGCCCGGGCACGCGAGCTCGAGTTCCTGCAATGCCGTGCTTCCCGCGGTCGGGCCATGCCCTGGCCGCGTGCCGCCCCGCTCGGCGTGCCACAGCCGCGCACGCGCCCACGGCCACGCGTGTCCCGGTCCTTGCCAGCTGCTCCCCGCACTTCCCCCATGCTTGTTGCTGCTGTTTCTCTTGCGCGCGCGCCTATTGCTTTGGCCGCCTCGCTCGCGTGCTGCCCCGCGTCCGCGCCGGCGAGCTCTCTCGCCCGCTCGCGCCCCACTTCCCTCCCGACGCCACCGCTCCTTTCCTGTGCCGCCGCGCGCCCTCGCCGGCTTAGTCCGCAGTTGGCCCCGCTGCTACGCGCGTCGCACGATCCCCATCCCCACGGCCGCCTCCACGCCCTGCCGCCAGCGCCGTGCCAGCGCCCGGATCGTCCGAGCCCGATCGGGCGGGCGCCCGCCCCATTTCGCCCAGCGCCCGTTAACCGCTCACCCGCTATGGCCCCATGGGCGAATGACACGAGGGCCCCACGCCCAGAGAACAGAACGTTTCTGTAAAAAATAAAATAAAATAATAAATAATAAAAATAATTAATTAATTAACTTAATTAATTCTGATTAAACTAACTAACTAAGATTAATTAATCTAATGACTAATTAACCTAGTTAACTACTATTAATTAACCTAACAGAGTATGATAGGTGGGTCCCATTGGACCCACGCGTCAGGTTGACCAGTCAATTATGTTGACTGCTGACGTGAGCATGAAATCATGCTGATGTCATTAATCCATTTTTGAATTAATTTAAATGATTAATTAAATTCTAGAATATTAATAAAAATTTTAGAAAATCATATCTTTTAATCCGTAACTCGGATTAAAATATTTTCAACATGAAAGTTGCTCAGAACGACGAGATGAATCCGGATACGCGGCATGTTCGTTCGGCACGCATCCCTAGCATAGAAAACACGCAACTTTCCCCCTCCGGTTCATCTGTCCGAAAACGCGAAACACCGGGAATACTTTCCCGGATGTTTTCCCCCTTCACCGGTACCACCTCGTACCGCGTTAGGGCACACCTAGCATCACGCTTTGTCATGTCATGCATCATCATGCATTTGTTTGCATTATATTTATTGTTTCTTCCCCCTCTTCTCTCACTAGACACCGAGACCGACGCCGCTGCTACCCAGTACGACTACGGTGTTGACGACCCCTCTCTCTTGCTAGAGCAACCAGGCAAGCCCCCCCCTTGATCACCAGATATCGCCTACTCTCCTCTATACTGCTTGCATTAGAGTAGTGTAGCATGTTACTGCTTTCTGTTAATCCTGTCCTAATGCATAGCATGTCCTTGCTACTACTGTTGTTACCTTTACATGCAATCCTAATGCTTAGTATAGGATGATAGTTTATCATCAGTAGCCATACATTCTTGTCCGTCTGCCATGCTATACTATCGGGCCGTGATCACTCGGGAGTTGATCACGGGTATATACCTATACATAATATATGATACATGTGATGACTAAAAGATGGGTCACCTTGTAGGAGTACCCGCGAGTGGATCATTGTGGCGAAGCGACAGGGCAGGTTGAGACCACCTAGGAGAGAGGTGGGCCTGGCCCTGGTCGGTGTTCGCGGTTATTTCAAGATAACACGTTTAACAAGATCTTGGTATTTGATCTGAGTCTGGCCACTGGCCTATACGCACTAACCATCTACCCGGGGACAGTTATGGGCACTCGACGTCATGGTATCAGCCGAAGCCTTCATGACGTCAGCGACTGAGTGGCGCACGCCGGATTGGAACGTAAGCCCGCTCTTGTATTAAGGGGGATAGTTCTGCTTCCGGTCTCCCTCGCAATGTGTAGGTGTGCAATGGGAGATGGGCCCAGATCCCTGCGCCATAGGATTTAGACCGGCGTGTTGACCTCTCTTTTGTGCCTAGGTAGGCCTGCAACGTGTTGATCTTCCGAGGCCGGGCATGACCCAGGAAAGTGTGTCCGGCCAAATGGGATCGAGCATGTTGGGTTATGTGGAGCACCCCTGCAGGGAAGTTAATCTATTCGAATAGCCGTGATCTTCGGTAACAGGACGACTTGGACTTGTACCTTGACCTTATGACAACTAGAACCGAATACTTAATAAAACACACCCTTCCAAGTGCCAGATACAACCGGTGATCGCTCTCTCACAGGGCGACGAGGAGAGGATTGCTGGGTAGGTTTATGCTACACGATGCTACTTGGTGAACTTACCATCTACTCTCTTCTTCTACTACAAGATGGAGGTTACTAGAAGTGTAGTCTTCGAAAGGACTAGCTATCCCCCTCTTATTCCGGCATTTTGCAGTTCAGTCCACATATGATAGCCTTATTCCAGTTGATACCAATGCATACATATGTAGTGTAGCTCCTTGCTTGCAAGTACTTTGGATGAGTACTCACGGTTGCTTTTCTCCCCCCTTTCCCCTTTCCTATACCCGATTGCTGCGACCAGACGTTGGAGTCCAGGAGCCAGACGCCACCATCGACGACGAGTACTACTACTCGGGAGGTGCCTACTACTACGTGCAGCCCGCTGACGGCAACCAGGAGTAGTTTAGGAGGGTCCCAGGCAGCAGGCCTGCGCCTCTTTCGATCTGTATCCCAGTTTGTGCTAGCCTTCTTAAGGCAAACTTGTTTAACTTATGTCTGTACCCAGATATTGTTGCTTCCACTAACTCGTCTATGATCGAGCTCTTATATTCGAGCCCTCGAGGCCCCTGGCTTGTAATATGATGCTTGTATGACTTATTTTTATTTGTAGAGTTGTGTTGTGATATCTTCCTGTGAGTCCCTGATCTTGATCGTGCACGTTTGCGTGTATGATTAGTGTACGATTAAATTGGGGGCGTCACAAGTTGGTATCAGAGCCGACTGCCTGTAGGAATCCCCCTTCCACACTCCTAGGCCGAAGTTGAGTCTAGACATTACAAAACTTTTACTAACATGGTCGTGTGCCTTACGAGCCCACGTCGCCATCTGGGTGGTATTAAGACCTTTTACTCCTCAATCCTTACTCTGGGACTCTAAACTCTCTCCTACTCGGGTTAAACGATTTTACTAACACCAACATTAGGATCTCGTGACCATGTTCACCCCAAAGTTGGATAAGCCCTAGTTATTCTTTAGAGTAGTATTTGAACATTATCCACATTGACATTTGACTCCTGTGAAAACATCTTTGTTTTCAGATGGAACCCATGAGGCAGGTCGTGCGCCACACGACGACCATTGGTGCCTCAGGATCACCTGCTGTGTTGGTTGAGATGACGACCTATCTGGGTTATCGCTGGCACCCTGAGTACACCATCTATGAGGAGTATCAGGACTTCAACCAGGAGCAGTACTGTGCCATCGTCCACTATTACTCTTAGGAGTATGACTCCACTACCGTGCTGCACACTACTCATGGTATTGGAGTGACTATCGATATGGCGGTCCACGATACTGCTTATGCTGCTCTGATACGTCTTCGTGGAGAGTATCAGGAGTTGGACACCTCCCCCTACAGGCACATTGCTATCGCATCTCATGTTGGTGCGGAGGGATACTGTAGGTGTACTAGAATAGGGGTACCCTAGTACCCCGAACTTGTGCACGGGCAGTTGCAGCACCCCGCGGCAAGGCTTGCCGGGCGAACGCCAAGATCCTCCGTGGTTCCTTTGGAGCCATTCAAGAACAAAGTATTTAAGCTCACGAGACAAGGCCCCGGCAAGAGGAGCTTGCCGGGAAGGCCAACCAAGGCACTCCAAGGAACTTGCCGCGACGCGCCACGCGCTCCGGCAAGGCAACAAGGCCCCGGCAAGAGGAGCTTGCTGGGAAGACCAACCAAGGCACCTCGAGGCCCGGTGAGCGACAAGCTTCCGGACCCGACAAGATAACAGCAGCGGCAAGGCGCTTGCCGCGGCAGGCGGCCACTCTATGCCCCACGCTCCAGCGCATCCACCAACGTGTCGCTCTGGGGGCCTCTCCAGGCGCACGTGGAGGGAGGCTGTGCAGCCAGCGGTGTGCAGTGGCATGCGAAGCTGACAGGATCACCATCATGGCGAACGGTGGCACCCCTAACGGTCCTTTTCTGCAATGTTTGGGCGACTCAGACGGGCATTTAATGCCCTTGTCCCCTGCCGTCACGGTTAGGTAGGGTGCACTGTACAAGTAACTGTACCAACCACCCCACTTTTTACATTTGTACCCTTCTCTGTGTTGCCACCTGTCGGTGACCCCTTGAGCATATAAAAGGAGGCCCATGCGCAACGTAGGAGAGGTTCGACTCATTCGTAAGCCAGAAAACACTTAGCTCTGGGGAGCAAGAACATAATACAACCAGACAAGCAGCAATAGGAGTGTTATCTCTCCGGAGAGCTCCGAAGCTGGGTAAACTGCTCGTGTGCTTCACCTCGATCTGCTCTTCGTGTGATCTCCGCCCCCCGCCGAACCGAAAGGGGCTCGGTCCGCCGGCCCCATAGGTGTTCGTGGATTCAGTTTCCCCGACATCTTTGGCGCGCCAGGTAGGGGGCGTCGAGATTGTGTGAACCTGACCCGCCGTTAACACGAGCTAGATCTTCATTCCCTTCATCAACGTGCCACCGAAGAAGAAGACTTCGGCGGCAGCCGCTCCGTCCAGGTCACTTCCGCCACCGTTGGACCAAACGGGTGGTGGAATGGACGCCGACGGAAGAATGGACGTCGACGAGGAAGCTTATGATGCTGCCAGGTCCAAGGACAAGGCTGCACAAACCTCGGCGACTGTACATGTTCCGGCCACTCTCAGGAGGCGCAAGACCAACAGCGTCATGGCACTCGCAGTGCCATACGTGTGATAGGCCAAGACCAAGCTGGTGGATCTCAGGGCGCTCAAGACCAGCATGCACGCCAGCGTGCTGGCACGAACGGGGCACGGTCGCCTGGACGGAATACTGCTCCTTCTAACATAGTTAGAAGTCCGAGCACGTCCCGCTCCTCGCGCCATCCGCCACTGCCACCCACCACTCCAGCAGAAGCTTTGGCGCGAGCTCAACTGCTCCTAGATTACCCTCCGACGTCGGACAAGATCGACGAATGGAGGGCCACCATTCAGAGTCTCATCGGCTACGCCAACGGCGACACTCCATGGCGGCCGAGCGCGTCGCCGCCGCGGCAGGGTTGCCGGGCGCGAGCCGGTGGCGACGAAACGGGTGGAGGTGCAACTACCATGCAATCACCACCTCGAAGGCCAAGATCGCCGACTCGCCGGATCCACCTCGACAGCGACTCCACCGCATCGTCGGATCCACGAGCTCGTCGCGATCAGCGCCAAGTTCTTCACGATCGACAACAAGAAGACGCTCGAACTCGCATCGAGCGCCGAAGAGAAGCGTGACGTCAATCCGACAAGCGCGCTGGGCCCTCTGTTGACATGCATGCGCCAGGGGAACCAGGCGATCTGTCGTACGCGGTAGGTTGCCCTGCGTTCACTCGTGAACTGCGGCAAGTCCAGTGGCCCAGCACGAAGAACTTCAAGCCAGACGTACCGGAGAAGTACGACGGCAAGACGCATCCATCGGAGTTCCTCAGCATCTACACCATTGCGGTGCAGGCTGCCGGGGGACGGGATGACAAGATCCTCGCCAACTACTTCCCGTTGGTACTCAAGCCCAACGTCAGATCCTGGCTCATGCACTTGCCGGACAACTCCATATCCTCTTGGGCTGATCTGTGCCATCAGTTTGTCGGCGCCTTCACAGGCGGACACAAGCCTCATGGCCAGGAGAGTGATCTTCATCTGCTCGCCCAGAAGGAAGGAGAGCCCCTGCACAAGTACATTCAGAGATTCAGCAGTGTGCAGCACAAGATCCCAGACGTCCACCCTGCCGCGGTGATCAATGTGTTCCATCAGAACGTGCGAAACCGCAGGATGCGGGAGGAAATGGCGATGTGCAAGATCAAGGACGTCAGTGAGTTATATGCACTGGACGACAAGTGTGCATGTGCTGAGGAAGGGAGGAGACTCCCCGGAGAGAATGTAGGAGCGGGAGGATCTGACAGTGAAGATGCTGCCCCGGCAAGGAAAAACCGGTGGCGGAACAACAGGAAGAAGAAAGGCAAAGAGGTGCTAGTTGTTGAGCAGTCCGGCAACGGTGGTGGTGCCAAGAAAGCCAAAGCTGGTGACTTCGGCAAGGAGGTTGCCGCGGAGGTGGCGGTCGCCGACAAGCAAGACGGCACCAACAAGCAGTATTGCAAGATCACCGCACCAAGGGCCATGATCTCCAGAGCTGCAAGAAAGTCGAGCAGCTTGTTGAGCAACAGAAAGCTGAATACGAGCGGCGCGACAAGGAGAAGGCCCAGGAAGGTGCTGGGGGATCCGGCAAGAAACGTCCTGGCCGAGGAGGACGCCGCGGCAAGGCCAAGCAGCGGCAAGGAGACAGACCTCCTCGCGGCCGCGACAAGGATGAAGATGACGACGACGATGAAGACATGGATGATGAGGAAACTGATGAGCAAGAGTTCCAGAAAGCCACGGAGGTCCTGTGCGTTGACGGTGGTGCCTCTCTGCATACCTCGCACCGTCAGCTCAAGCAGTGGGTGCGGGAAGTTAGTGCAGCAGAACCACCCATCGAGTCACGCAAGCCTCTAAAATGGTCCAGCACGCCTATCATCTTTGATATTGAGGACCACCCTGATCGCATAACTGCGGTCGGGTGCTTGCCGATGTTGGTTTCACCAACAATCCGCAACCTCAAGGTCACTAAGATGCTAGTTGACGGCGGGTCCGGCTTGAACCTGATCTCCTCCGCGGTGCTCCAGAAACTCCAGATCCCTGACAGCGAGCTCGAAGAGACCGGTACATTTCAAGGAATCAACCCGGGAAGGAGCAAGCCGAAAGGAAAGATCACGTTGCCGGTAACATTTGGCAGCGAGCTGAATTTCAGGACTGAGAGGGTCACATTTCATGTTGCTGACTTTCCATTACCTTACAATTGAATCCTTGGCCGTCCGGCACTCGCCAAGTTCATGGCAGCCTCTCACTATGCGTACAACGTACTGAAAATGCCAGGCCCGATAAGTGTCATCTCTGTCCCTGGAGACAAGAAGGATGCTCTTATCTGTGCCGACAAGATCTACCGGGAAGCAGCAGCCGCAGCAGAACGCAAGACACTTGCCGCTGAAGCTCCCAGGGGGAAGAAGAAGACCAAGTCCGGCAAGAGCTTTGATGCCCACTCCGGCAAGCGTACCTCTTCGGAGTGCTGCGCTACCGTCGAGGACGCACCATCGAGCTCCACCGGCAAGTGTAAGAAGGCAATGGCAGCTCCGCCTGAGACCAAGAAGGTGTCCGCCAAGGAGGACGGCACTAGTGGTATCTTCACGATTAGCGCCACTCTTGACCCCAAATAGGAAAGCGCGCTTGTTGCTTTCCTGCAGGCGAATGTCGACGTGTTTGCGTGGCAACCGCCTGATATCCCCGGTGTTCCCAGGAAAGTAATTGAGCACCACCTTTCCATCTGTCCTCATGCACGGCCCGTCAAGCAGAAAGTCAGGAAATAGGCAGTGGAGCGCCAAGAATTCATCGCAGAAGAAATCAAGAAGTTGGAAGCAGCAGGCCTTGTCAGAGGAGTGCTCCATCCCACGTGGTTGGCCAATCCTGTTGTCGTGCGCAAGGCTAACGGGAAATGGAGGCTTTGTATTGACTTCACTGATGTTAATAAAGCTTGTCCCAAGGACGCATTTCCCTTGCCGCGCATTGACCAGATTGTTGACTCCACAGCCGGATGTGATTTGCTTTCATTTGTTGATGCATACTCAGGATACCATCAGATCTTCATGGCAGAAGAGGATGAAGAGAAAACCGCATTTATCACCCCGTGTGGCACGTACTGCTTCGTACGGATGCCTTTCGGTTGGAAGAATGCTGGTTCGACATTCGCAAGGGTAGTCCACCACACTTTTGAGCCACAGATGCACAGAAATGTGGAAGCCTACATGGATGACATAGTGGTCAAAAGCAAGAACAGGGCGACCCTGATTCAAGATTTAGACGAGAAATTTGCAAATCTGTGCAAGATCAACCTCAAGCTTAACCCCGAGAAGTGCGTGTTTGGAGTCCCTTCCGGCAAGCTTCTCGGGTTCTTCGTGTCTCAGCGGGGAATTGAAGCCAATCCTGACAAGATCAAGGCCATTGAGCAGATCGAAGCACCAAAGCGCGTCAAGGATGTACGAAGAAGTGCCGGTTGTGTGGCTGCTCTCAGCAGGTTTATCTCTAGATCTGCTGAGCGCGCCCTGCCATTTTTCAAAATTTTGAAAAAGGCAGGTCCAATAAAATGAACACCGGAGGCGGAGGCTGCGCTGCAGGACTTGAAGAGATACCTGTCCTCCACTCCAACACTTGTCGCACCTAAGCCGCAAGAGAAGTTGCTGCTGTATATAGCGGCAACCAATCAAGTGGTTAGTGCTGCGTTAGTGGCGGAGAGGGAGGCAGATGATGAGCCAGCAACCACGGCAGATGCATCCAGCGACAAGCAGGGGGCTTCGCCGACAAGCTTCGGTCCCGACAGAGATGGATCTGAGTAGGAGCATGATAAGATGCAGAAGAGAATGGTGCAGCATCTAGTTTACTTTGTCAGTTCCCTTCTACAGGGGGCTAGATCAAGGTACTCTGGTGTGCAGAAGTTGCTTTTCGGCCTCCTCATGGCCTCGAGAAAGCTGCGCCATTACTTCCAAGCACATGAGATCACAGTCGTCACTCGCTTTCCGCTGAAGAGGATACTGTAAAATCCAGAAGCGACATGCAGGATTGTCGAGTGGGCGCTGGAACTGTCAAGCTTTGGCCTCAAATTTGAGAGCACTTCAACTATCCAAAGCAGAGCATTGGCAGAGTTCATAGCAGAATGGACGCCAACACCGGATGAAGAAATTCCAGAGACGAGCATCCCCGTCAAAGAGGCAAGCGAAGAGTGGTTGATGTACTTTGATGGTGCCTTCTCGCTGCAAGGCGTCGGTGCGGGCGTGCTGCTTGTCGCGCCCACCGGAGAGCACCTCAAGTACGTAGTCCAGATGCACTTTCCCAAGGAGCAAGCAACCAACAATACTGCAGAGTATGAAGGATTGCTTGCCGGTCTCAGAATCGCAGCAGACCTTGGGATCAAGAAGCTCATTGTCAGGGGTGACTCACAGCTTGTCGTCCGCCAAGTGAACAAGAACTACCAGAGTCCATTGATGGAAGCATATGTTGATGGAGTGAGCAAGCTAGAAGAGCACTTTGACGGCCTACAGATGGAGCATATCCTAAGAGCTCAGAATGACATTGCTGATGGCCTGTCAAAGTGCGCCGCACTAAAGTTACCTGTGGAACCAGGGATCTTTGTGCTCAAGTTGACTCAACCATCCGTAACACCATCAACTGGACAAAGCAAGAAGAGGAAGTTGGTTTCTGGTGACTACTTTCCGGCAGAGCTCCCCGAAGCCGCCGCCAAGAAAGTCCCCAAGATCAACACCAAGGATGCTGAGGGGCAGTCTGCTCCGGCAAGCCTTATGGTTTGTTCCGTTGAAGCAGACGCTCCCGACAAGTTTTGCTCCGGCAAGCTTGCCGGGGAACATCAAGCTCCGGCAGGGCCGCAAGTCCTTGCCGTAGAAGCGGATGTTCCCACAGCAGCAGATGTGCCTTTAGTCCTTGTTGTCGAGGCACAAGATCCAGCATGGGCATAGCAGATTGTCCATTTCCTTCGGACAGGAGAACTTCCCGAAGAGCAAGGAGAAGCGGAAAAAGTAGCCCGGCAGTCAAGTATGTACGAGTTTGTCGATAGCATTCTGTATAGAAGAAGACTCAACGGTGTGAAATTGAAGTGTATTTGCCGGGAAGATGGACAAAAGCTGTTGGCAGAGATACATGGAGGCATATGTGGCCACCACATTGGCGCAAGAGGACTTGCCAGCAAAGCTTTCCGGCAAGGTTTCTTTTGGCCGACAGCCCTCCAGGATGCAACTGCACAAGTAACCAAGTGTGAAGCATGCCAGTTCCACTCCAAACAGATACACCAGCCAGCTCAAGCTCTCCAGATGATCCCTTTATCCTGGCCATTTTCGGTCTGGGGGCTCGATATCCTTGGCCCTTTCCCCCCGAGTTGTCGGGGGCTTTGAGTACTTGTACGTCGCAATCGACAAGTTCACAAAGTGGCCGGAAGTGCAGCTAGTGAGGAAGGTGACAGCACAGTCAGCAGTCAAGTTCTTCAGGTCAATTGTTTGCCGTTTCGGGATCCCTAACAGGGTCATCACCGACAACGGCACGCAATTCACGAGCCGCACCTTCATGCAGTACGTCCAAGACCTTGGCACCAAGGTCTGCTTCGCTTCTGTTGCTCATCCGAGAAGCAACGGTCAAGCAGAGAGGGCAAATGCTGAAGTGCTGCGCGGGCTCAAGACCAGAACTTTCGACAGGCTGCGCAAGTGCAGAAGAAACTGGATCGAGGAGCTGCCGGTGGTTCTTTGGTCGATCAGAACGACGCCAAATCGAGCCACTGGCCAGATGCCTTTCGCTCTGGTCTATGGAGCAGAGGCAGTTCTCCCCATGGAACTCGTATACGGATCACCTCGAGTGCTCGCTTATGATGAGCTTGAGCAAGAACAGCTGCGACAAGACGACGCGCTGCTCCTTGAGGAAGATCGTCTTCAGGCTGCTGTACGAGCTGCTCGATACCAGCAAGCTTTGCGCCGCTACCATAGCCGCAGAGTTAAGGCCAGAAGCTTCGAGGAAGGCGACCTTGTTCTTCGGCGCGTTTAGTCCGCCAAGAATTCCAACAAGTTGACGCCGAAGTGGGAAGGCCCTTATCGGGTGAAACGAGTCACAAGGCCCGGCACTGTCCGCCTTGAGATCGAAGATGGCATTCCGGTGAGCAACTCCTGGAACATAGAACATCTTCGTAAGTTTTTCCCGTAAGTTCCGGCAACCACCTTTTGTACAAGTCTTGCCGCTGTTACATGTAATCCTTTGTACAAAGCCGGGCGCAGATCCCGTGCATAAATATAACCCCATGTGCTCCGCACAACTTGTCCATTTCGTGCATTAGTTCCTTTCTTGCATGCGTTATCTGACACTTTGTGCAGCACCTACATCCGGTAAGCAATAACGAGCCAAAGGGCTCCATATCATTATTTTCTCTTCTATCTTTTCTTTCTCAACAAAGGAAAAGAAGGTTCCCTCGCACACAAGTTTGCCTGGGGGAAGGAGAAGATTGTGGTATGGACCAGGCGTCGTTCAAGCAAAGTTTTGCCTTGCCGGGAAGCAAACGACAGAAAAGCTAAGTGGCCAAAGTTTGAGCAATCACTTTTTAAATTTTTGAGTTATATTCCTCGAACGACCCTGCTTTGTATGGAAAACCTGTGCGCGGAGGAACCAACTCGTGGCTAGTTGCGCCCTTACTTTGTTTCGAGTCCGCTCAACAACTTAAGTGTGTTGCATCTAGTCGCGACAAGGTTTCTTGTCGGAAGCAGCGCCGCCAGCAAGCTGCTGACGTTCCGCACTCAGCGCTCGCAGCTCGGGTGCCTGAGCCGACAAGTTCCCTAGAAGCGTAGGGTAAAAACATACAAAGGAAGGAATCTAGTAGAGAAAATAACATAGCAATTGATAACAGAAATAAATTTATATTACAAGATAACTTGTCGCAGCCCTAACAGACTGTTTTCATAACATGATTAGCAGCGACAAGGGAAAAGAAGAAATGGGCGGCCTAGTCTACGTGATCGCCCTCAACCCTCTTGATCTCGCTCACCTTGTCCACAATGGGTGCGACAAGGGCCTTGAGTGCATCCCGATCAGCGTCTGGCGGCAAGGACTTGAGGATGTTGGTGAAGCTGAGGCCTGGATTGCGGAAGGCCACCTTCATCGGCACCTTCTGGAGAACCCCGGCGCAGATTTTGCACGACTCGTCGGCCAGCTGCTTTGGGATCCTCTCCCAGAGCCGCTGGAGTGCCGTCGCCACGCCCTTGAAGAACAGACTAAGCTTGGCGCTGGGTTGGAGATTCTTGTCGGAGGGATACCCAAAGTCCTCCATCCCCAGCTGCGCCAGCTCCTCGTCGATGACTGCGGCAATATTCACCAGACCCTCGGTCCAGTGCTCCATAGTATCTCTGAATGAGTTCTGGGTAACTGCGATGCTCTCCAGCAGCGCCTTGTCAGCCTTGACCTTCTCCGACAAGGTCTTCTCCCGCTCCTTGGTGTTGTCCAGCGTCTGCGTCAGCGTGGCCAGCTTCAACTTCAGGTCTGCATTGCAATCCTTGGCGGCGCTGAGCTCCTTGCCCCTCTCAGCGAGAAGACCTTGCAGCTCACCGTGGGCGGAAGCATCCTTCTCACGCTCACGCTTGAGCGCGGCAAGCTCCTCACCGCTCTTCCCGAAGTTGGCCTCCAGCTGTGCCACCTTCTCCTCCAGCTCTTTCTTGGCAGCCTCTGCGGTTGCGGTAGCATCCTTTGCCTCCTTGAGCGCCCCGCCAAGTGCTTGCTCGCGCTCGGCGAGCTCCTCCTCGTAGCTGTCAAGGTTGGCCTTCCGCTGCACCAATTCGCCTTCTCGCGCGGACTGCTTCTCGGCGGCCAGCCTTTGTTCCTCCTCAGCTTCGGCCTTCTAGAGAAGGAAGGCCGTGCGCTCCTCGGCGAGTCGCTCCCGCTCCTGTGCCAAGGACCGGAGAGCTTCTTGATTGTGGCCCTGGAGCTCCTCCGCGCACTTCTCCATATCAACTCTCGCCTTTGTGACAAGCGCTTCCCGGGAAGCCAGCTTGGCTTGCCGTGCGTGGTAGAGCGACAGCAGCTTCCGCAGCAGCTGCTCCTCCTCAGGCTCGCCACTGCTGCTGCTGGGCGCGTCGACCAACGACAGTCCAGCGGAGGCGAGCACCTCTTCATCGAAAGTTTCCCCCTCGACCGGCGCCCTGGAGCTCGACGCCCAGGGTAGCTTGATGAAGATATCATCGCCGGCCTTCAAGTAGGCGCCGGGCTGGGGCTCCTCGGAGCCCGGCTCCGCAGCAGCGGCAGAAGGATCGGTGGTCGGCGCAGCGCCTGGTGCTCCTGCGGCCTCAGGGTCGTCAGTGCGATCGCCCGACCCCTCGCCGATGGCGGCGTCGTCAGTGTTGCCATGCGCGCCTTCCTCGCCGGCGCCCTCTGTCTCCATTGGCTCAGCAGCAGATGGGTCTGAAGAACGAAGAAGGGAGAAAAATCAATCAAAAATCCAAGAGAAGAAAATCAGAAGAAGAAGAACCCAAGGGAAAGTTTTTGGACAAGTGAATTACCTGTGCCAAGATCTACAGTTGCGGTCTCGGCCGCCGCAGGATCGACGGTGCTGCCCCTTGCCGAAGAGTTCTCTCTTGCCGGAGAGCGCCCCCTTGCCGGGGACTCCTCCCTTGGCGGCGTAGGCGAAGCAGATGGCACTTCGGGACCAGCTTCTGGGCGCTCCTGATATGGCTGCTCTGCTCCTACACAAATCAACAAGCAAGATATCAACAAAGGAAAAAGCACTCATGCGCGCCTGACAGCAGAAAGCTAACTATGAACTTACGTTGGGGGCTGCGCTGCGGGCTGCTTTGAGGAGTGGTTGCCGGGTCCGTCAAGGTGGTCTCGGACCCACCCCCTGCTGACACGGTGGGGTCATCTTCGATGACAATCACCGCGGCCTTGGCCCTCTTCGCCGCTCTCTGGGCCAGCGTCCTGAAAAGAAAGGAGTTCAGATTGAAGCAAGTCAGATACAAGATAAAAACAGCAAGATTGAAGAACTACAAGAGCACCAAAGAAACTTACTCTTCTTCCTCCTCGTCGGAGCTGAGCGCGGAAAGATCGAAGTCCGGCTCCCCTGCGGTGCGGCGAGGCAGAGGAGTAGGATCCCTTACCCGCTTGGCGGGGGCGGTGGCGGTGGCCCGGGAAGATCCTGCTTCAGTTGCCGCTGCTGCGTGAGGCGCTCTCGCGGAAACATTGCTTGCCGCGGTAGAGCGTGTCGCACGGCTCGGCGGCTGTTGACCCGGCTGCCGCCCCGCTACGTCCGCGGCCCTGCGAAGACGCCTTCTTGGCGGGGCCGGGGGCTCCGCCTGCAGCAAGCTTTCTGAAGGCTCGGGTTCTTCCTCGCCAGCCTCGCTCGGCTCAGCTTCAGGGCTGGCAGGCTCTTCCTCGCCAATGAACTCCGCGCAGTCAACGAGGTTTGCCGCCTCTTCCGCCTCCGCCTCCTCCAGAGTGAACCCGAACGCACCCGCGGCAGCTGCGGCCGCAACCTCTTCCGCCCTAGTGGCGATGCGCTGCAGCTCCTCGTCGGTGGTGTCATGGGTGAGGCTCTTCTGCTCGTCAGCGCGGACCGGCACTTCTTCCAAGTTGTCGAAGAACGCTTGCACGACGTCATCCGCAGGCTCTTGCCAAGTTGTAACGATTCCGTGTGAATCGCACAACGGCATCATGGCACGGATCCGGTCAAGCGAAGAATTATTGCACAATGGAACGACGCCCCTCGCCAGCGTGAATGGGTGCTGGGGATCGCGTTTGAACAACTCCAGGAGCATTGCATCCAGCTCCAAGACGGTGAAGTTGTAGTTGAGGCCCGACCGCAGCCTCATGATGTCCGCCGAGTTCTTGAATTCCCAGGCGGGCCTCCCCCTCTCCTGCAGGGGGGCGATGCGGCGGCGGAGGAAATCTGCGCCTACTGCGCCTACAGTGAGCCCGGCAAGCCTGAGGCGAAGGATCCTAGTGGTGGCGATCTTCAGCCTCTCGTCTTCCGGGGCCATGTTGCTCCAGTCATTGCCGCGCACTATTGGAGCTTGGCGCACGGCGGTGAAGGGCTGCGGATTCTCCTCGAGGATCCAGCACCACTCCGCTCTCCACTCCTCCCACTTGCTGCGGAGCTCACCCTCCAGGTATGCCTCCTTCTTGCCGACTCTCGAGATCCAGGCGATCCCTCCGGCAAGCGGCTCTCCTCTCTCTACCCGAGGCATGAAGAAGTGGCGGAAAAGGGCAACATTGGGGTGGACTTCGACAAAGTTTTCGCACAAATGTGCAAAAACTGCCATGGTCAGAACGGTGTTGGTGGTGAAATCAAGGAGGCGGAGGCCGTAGGTGTTCATGATATCGCAGAAGAACTCCGAGAAGGGCGGGCAGAGCCCGCAATAGAAGAACAGCGCGAAGAATGGGTACCCGTTTAGAGCCAGTTCCGAAGCAGAGGCCGGGAGTACCCTCGTGCGCGGATGCGCCCGCGTCTCCGTCGCCCAAAAGAGGTAGAAGTACTCCCTCAGCTCCTTCGCGCCGAGCTGGGGGGAGAAGATCGCCCGCTCCTTCCGCAGCGCCGCGAGCCGCTGCGCCTCGGCCGACTTCACGCCCTTTCCCTTGTCGGCTTTCGGAGCCATGGCGGAGGTGGTGGGGGAGGTCGACGGCGTTGGTGATGCTGGTGGCAATGGGGGCGGAGCGCTGCTCTCTCGGCTTCGAGAAGAAGGGGGGGAAGCGGCGGAGGTTCGTGAAGATGGAGTAGTAGCAACCAGCGAGGGGGAACGAACTGCCCCTGTTTCCTCTGCTTATAAAGAGGGACGAGGCGGACGTTTCGCCCTTCCGAATAAAGAACCACCCACGACCTCTCCCACGACGCCGCATTCGACGCGTGCCGTTAGGGGAGAGCGTGGTGGATACGAAGCGAGATTCGGCATGCCCAGTCCGCGTGTGCCCGTGCCCTGTCTTGGGCCTGGCTCAACAGCGCTCGGCACCGTGTCTAGCCCAGGCCCGAGGGCTCCTGTCGGTGTACTAGAATAGGGGTACCCTAGTACCCCGAACTTGTGCATGGGCAGTTGCAGCACCCCGCGGCAAGGCTTGCCGGGCGAACGCCAAGATCCTCCGTGGTTCCTTTGGAGCCATTCAAGAACAAAGTATTTAAGCTCAGGAGACAAGGCCCCGGCAAGAGGAGCTTGCCGGGAAGGCCAACCAAGGCACTCCAAGGAACTTGCCGCGATGCGCCATGCGCTCCGGCAGGGCAACAAGGCCCCGGCAAGAGGATCTTGCCGGGAAGACCAACCAAGGCACCTCGAGGCCCGGTGAGCGACAAGCTTCCGGACCCGACAAGATAACAGCAGCGGCAAGGCGCTTGCCGCGGCAGGCGGCCACTCTGTGCCCCACGCTCCAGCGCATCCACCAACGTGTCGCTCTGGGGGCCTCTCCAGGCGCACGTGGCGGGAGGCTGTGCAGCCAGCGGTGCGCAGTGGCATGCGAAGCTGACAAGATCGCCATCGTGGCAAACGGTGGCGGCCCTAACGGTCCTTTTCTGCACTGTTTGGGCGACTCAGACGGGCATTTAATGCCCTTGTCCCCTACCATCAGGGTTAGGTAGGGTGCACTGTACAAGTAACTGTACCAACCACCCCACTTTTTACATTTGTACCCTTCTCTGCGTTGCCACCTGTCGGTGACCCCTTGAGCATATAAAAGGAGGCCCATGCGCAACGTAGGAGAGGTTCGACTCATTCGTAAGCCAGAAAACACTTAGCTCTCGGGAGCAAGAACATAATACAACCAGACAAGCAACAGTAGGAGTGTTATCTCTCCGGAGAGCTCCGAAGCTGGGTAAACTGCTTGTGTGCTTCGCCTCGATCTGCTCTTCATGTGATCTCCGCCCCCCGTCGAACCGAAAGGGGCTCGGTCCGCCGGCCCCATAGGTGTTCGTGGATTCAGTTTCCCCGACAGATACTACACTGCTGCCTACTCCACTATCACCCGAGAGCCCTTCTCCCATCAGAACCTAGTTCTACATGCTGATGGGCTGGATAGAGCTAACCGAGCTCTTCGCCACGAGCTGTACACCACCCGTCAGCACCTGTATCGTGCTCTGACGCTATTGCACCCCTCTGTCCGCTCTGGTGATCTGTCGCGTTCTACGATCTACCCTGCCAGGACCGTGATGCCCCAGGGCGTCGGCTGGCTAGATGTGGGAGGCTACTCTCCCGCGCTTGGTCCTCTCTTGCCACCTGCGCATCGGGTTCCGCACCAGAGTATCTGCGGACCCCAGGCTACTCGCGTGGAGGTCTTCCCTTCGCGTCACTACCAGCTGTCAGGCTACACCTACCTTCATAGTTCCTCCTGGGACTAATGTAGGCTTGCTTGTTAGTGTTAGATGCATTCGTCGCGTGCCTGCGTGCCGCCTAAGATGTATTAGTCTATGTACTGAGCTCTGTGTACCGAACTCTATGCATGATCTCTTTTGTAAGATATGCCGACTACTATATTGTATCTATTGTGGTGCTTTCATTGTGCATGTTTCATCATGAATGATTCTTGTCTTTGCAAATTTCTCAATGCTGAACTACCCCTGTTATATATTAGTAGGACAGTTAGACTAGGTGGTCATGGACGTGGTGGCAACCTCCCACCACCGCCTGAGTATATGGCTGGTATGATCCAACAGCTTGAGATGAATCGCCAGTTCATGGAGAATATGATGGCTCAGTTTCCTCGCCCCAATATGAACCAGCAGCCAATCCCAGTAACTCTACAGGATTTCATGCGCCTGAACCCAACTGTGTACCGCAGCTCAACTCAGCCTCTGGATGCTGATGACTGGCTCCGTGACATCACCTATGAGATGGAGTTTGCTGATGTAGCCCCTGCCAGCTATGTCACCTTTGCTTCCTTCTTCCTGAAGGGACCCGCAGCTCAATGGTGGGACAGCCACAAGCGTACTCTGCCAGTTGGAACAATCATCACCTGGCCAGACTTCCAAGCTGCCTTCTGTGATCGCTTCATTCCTCAGGGAGTCATGGACCGTAAGAAGCGCAAGTTTCGCAACCTCACCCAAGGCAACAAGACTGTTGAAGCTTATCAGCGGGAGTTTCTTGACTTGTCCCGCTATGCTAAAGAAGACATTGCAACTGATGCACGCAGACAAGAGAAGTTCCGTGATGGCCTTTAAGCTGATATCAAGCTCGCACTTCTAGTGCACGACTTTGCTGATTTTGCCACCCTGGTGAACAAGGCCATCAATGTCGAAACTGGTCTGCAGGAATACCAGACCTCTCACAGGCGCAACCGTGACACGGGCTCATCTTCGGGTCCGTCCTCGCAGAAGCGTAAGACATGGATTCCCAACAGCATGTACCAGCCAACTGCACCTGCCCCAAGGCAAACCTATGTTGCACCTCGTCTGCCTGCTCCACCAACTAGGCATCCAAGACTTCCAGCTCCGCCACCCCAAGCTCCTGTTCCCACTCCCAATAATGGTTTGTGCTACAAGTGTGGTCAACAAGGTCACCGTGCTAGGCATTGCAATCAAAACCAGAATCAGCTGGCCCTCCCAGCAACTGGCCATGGAAGCAACCAGCCCCGCAACAACAATGCCAAGTCTTATGGTCGTGTTCATGCCAACCACGTTGATCTCAATGAAGTTCTAGACCAGCCCGCTACCGTGATGGGTACACTCCTCGTAAATTCAGCACCAGCATCTGTTTTATTTGATACAGGTGCATCACATTCATTCATGTCAGAGGATTTTGCATTCAAGCATGGCATTAAAAGCGAGGACCTGAACACTTCGCTATTAGTACACACTCCCGCGGGCCAATGTCGGACCTCCATGATTTGGAACGACGTCCCCGTTGAAATCGAAGGACTGGAATTCCTTGCCTCTCCCATCGTACTGAACTCTTGTAGCATCGACCTCATTCTGGGAATGGATTGGTTGAAAGCGCATACTGCTTCTATAGTTTGCGCCACTAAGGTCGTCCATCTGCTACACCCTTCTGTTGAAATAATAGCTTACCAAGCTCATCTAGTTCAGAACGCCGAGGCACGGCTTTATGCCTTGAATGCATTGAACGCTGCACCACTCGAGGGAATTGAAAACATTCCCGTAGTTCATGAATTCCAAGACGTCTTCCCAGAAGAACTTCCAGGGATTCCCCCTACTAGAGCTGTTGAATTCATCATCGACTTGAAACCCGGCACCACCCCTATATCTAAACGACCCTACATGATTCCGCCGCATGAACTCATTGAGCTTAAGGAGCAAATCGACAAATCTCTTGTCAAAGGTTTCATTCTCCCAAGTTGCTCTCCTTGGGGAGCACCTTCTCTCTTTGTTAAGAAGAAGGATGGGACAAACCGATTAGTCCAAGACTACTGTCCTATAAACCAAGCTACCATTCAGAATAAATATCCTCTTCCTCGGATCAATGATCTTTATGATCAACTGGCTGGCTCATCAGTGTTCTCCAAACTCGATTTGAGGTTGGGTTACCACCAGATCCGTGTTCGTGAAGAGGATATCCCAAAGACCGCCTTCGTGACTCGGTATGGGTCTTACGAGTACACGGTCATGTCATTCAGCTTAACGAATGCTCTAGCCACCTTCTCTCGTCTGATGAACTATATATTCATGGATTACCTCGACAAGTTCGTCATGGTATATTTGGATGATATCCTTGTATTTTCCAAGAACAAGGAAGAACATGTTGAACATCTTCGTCTTGTCCTGGAAAAGCTTCGAGAGCATCAGCTGTATGCTAAGTATTCCAGGTGTGAATTCTGGCTCCCCGAAGTAACCTATCTTGGGCATGTCATCTCCAAGGATGGTATTGCCGTAAACCCTGAACGAGTTGAGGCTATTCTCGATTGGACTCCTCCGAAGAATGTCAAGCAAGTCCAAAGTTTTCTCGGTCTCACCAGCTATTGTCGTTGATTCGTCGAGAACTTCTCCAAGATTGCCAGGCCCCTGACTAATATGTTGCATAAGGGTGTCAAGTTCGAATGGACAGACAAGTGTCAGGAAAGTTTCCAGGCGCTCAAAGACAAGTTGACTTCTGCCCCAGTGCTTGCTCCACCTGATACTAAGAAGGACTTCGTCATTTACTGCGACGCTTCCCATGAAGGATTAGGCTGTGTCCTAATGCAAGAGCGCAGAGTGATTGCTTATGCCTCTCGTCAACTGCGCCCTCATGAAGAAAACTACCCAGTTCACGACCTCGATCTTGCTGCTGTCATTCATGCACTGAAGCAGTGGCGACATTACCTTCTCGGTAATCGTTGCGAGATCTTCACCGACCACCAAAGTCTGAAGTATCTGTTTAGTCAGCCAGATCTAAACCTCTGTCAGCAGAGATGGACGGAGACTGTTGCAAACTTTGACGTGGGTATATCCTATACCCTCGGCAAGGCTAATGTAATGGCTGATGCCTTGAGCCGCAAGTCTTACTGTAATCACCTCCAGGTTCACAAAGTTCAGCCCTCGCTTGTCAAAGAATTTAGAAAGCTGCACCTTCATATTGTTCCTCCTGGAGCACTCGCCCCCCCTCCCCCAGAGTTTCAGAAGATGAATCTTCTTGTTGTTACTAAGGGTTCTCTAAATACCCTGGCTATCGTACCAGATCTCGTAGCTGGTATAAAGACTATTCAAGGTTGTGACTCTGAAGTCCATAAGATTAAACGTCATCTAGCAGAAGGAAAGCCCTCCTTCTTCCCTATCGCCGATGATGGCGCCTTGTACTTCAAAGGCCGCCTAGTGGTACCACGTTCGAGGAAAAACCTGGATCAGACTAAAGGGGTTATGAAAGAAGCTCATGATACGCCTTTGTCTATTCATCCTGGTAGTACAAAGATGTACCAAGACATCCGTCAAAGATTCTGGTGGTCTAATATGAAGCAGGACATTGCTCGTTATGTTGCTGAGTGTGACGTTTGCCGCCGTATCAAAGCAAAGCATCAAAGGCCTGCTGGAACTCTGCAACCTATCTCTATTCCTGAATGGAAATGGGACCATGTTGAAATGGACTTCGTCACTGGATTTCCCAAATCGCAGAAAGGTAATGATGCTATTCTTGTCGTCATTGACCGACTTTCTAAAGTTGCACATTTTCTAGCGGTCAAAGAGACAATCACTCCTAGTCAGCTTGCTACTCTCTACATGTCCAGAATTGTTTCACTTCATGGTACTCCACTGGTTATTAGTTCAGACTGTGGCAGTTTATTCACTTCAAGATTTTGGGCAAGTTTCCAAGAAGCTATGGGAACGAACCTGTCGTTCAGTACGGTGTTTCATCCTCAGTCGCAAGGATAGGTTGAATGTGTCAACCAAGTTCTCGAAGACATGCTTCGAGCTTGTGTAATTTCCTTCGGCAAGAAATGGGAGGAATCTCTTCCATATGTCGAGTTCTCTTATAATAATAGCTACCAAGCTAGTCTGAAGATGTCCCCTTCGAAGTGCTATATGGACGAAAGTGTCGAACCCCTTTGAACTGGTCAGAAACTAGGAACGTCCACTCTTCGGTCCGGATTTTATCCAACAGGACGAAGAACAAGTTCGCAGTATTCGCGAGAATCTCAAGACTGCTCAGTCACGTCAGAAAAGTCAGTATGACCGTCATCACCAAGACATGGTCTATCAACCTTGCGAAAAGGCTTATCTTCGAGTTACACCAATGAAGGGTGCTCACCGCTTCGGGATCAAGGACAAGCTAGCTCCTCGCTATATCGGTCCCTTCACTATTCTCGAAAGGCATGGAAAAGTGGCATACCAACTGGAGCTTCCGCCGAACCATTCTCAGGTTCACGATATGTTCCACGTGTCACAACTCCGCCGTTGGTTCAAGGATCCAATCCGAGCAGTAGATCATGAAGTGCTCGAATTGCAACAGGACCTCTCCTATAAAGAGCATCCCGTCCGCATTCTCGACCAAGCTAAACGCCGCACATGTCAGAAGGTGATCAAGTTCCTCAAAGTCCAGTGGTCGAATCACTCTGAAGACGAAGCCACTAGGGAACGCGAGGACCGCCTGCGTGATGAATACCCCGCACTGTTTCCTTCTACCTCCTAAATCTCGGGACGAGATTTCTTGTAGTGGAGGAGATTTGTAACGCTGATAATCTTGATACAGTAATTCCACGCTAATCATGCCACGTCACCTCGATTGTTGTTGCTAAGCTTTCGTTAGTTCAAACCAATTCAAAATCAATTCAAAAGAAAAAAATGGCAAACAATAAAAGTTTTTTTTAAAAAGTTGAAACAAAAATGTTCGGTGGTTGCTGAATATTACGAGGGTAATTATAGTGCAGCAATCATATTTTTTAGAAAATGCCTAAATGATTTAAAATGGAATAAATAAAGAAAAGTAAATAAATAAATAAATAAATAAATAAAAAAGCAAATGGGGGGAAGGGGTCAGACCCCTCCTGGGCTGCTTGGCCCACTTTCCCCATCGGCCCATGCCGGCCCGCCCCCACTCTCCCTTATCCTCCCCGTCCCCAAACCCTAACCCCCACCGACGCCCCACTCGCTTCCCCACTCCCCCATGATCCCCTTCTCCTTCCCCATCGGGATCGGCCCGATCCCGTTGCCCCCCGCCCGACCCCGGCGCGCCCGAACACCGCCGCCCCCCTCCTCGTTGTTGGTCACCGCCGCCCGGAGCGCTCAATCGCCGGACCTCGCCGTCCTCCTCCTCGCCGAACCGCCCGAGTCGCCAATGCCCCGCCGTCCTCGTCTTCTCGTCGCCACGCCGCACGTCGTCCCCGACCACCGTCGAGCCCGCTGCCCTGAACCCCTACGGCCATTGTGAGCACCTCCCCATGCTCCTCTCCCCTCTTCCCCAGTCACCGCGCGCCTGAGGCCATGCTCGCTCGCAGCCTCCCCGCGCTCGTCGCGCTCGAGCCATCCCCCGCTCACCGCACTCACCTCCCCTTGGCCGCGCGCCGCCCCACCCGGCGTGCCACAGCCGCGCACGCGCCCACGGCCACGCGCGTCCCGGTCCTTGCCTACTGCTCCCCGCGCTTCCCCCGTGCTTGTTGCTGCTGTTTCTCTTGCGCGCGCGCCTGTTGCTTTGGACGCCTCGCTCGCGTGCTGCCCCGCGTCCGCGCCGGCGAGCTCTCCCGCCCGCTCGCGCCCCACATCCCTCCCGACGCCACCGCTCTTCTCCTGCGCCGCCGCGCGCCCTCGCCGGCTCAGTTCGCCGTTGGCCCCACTGCTACGCGTGTCGCACGACCCCCATCCCCACGGCCGCCTCCACGCCCTGGCGCCAGCGCCTGCATCGTCCGAGCCCGATCGGGCGGGCGCCCACCCCATTCGCCCAGCGCCCGTTAACCACTCGCCCGCTATGGCCCCCTGGGCGAATGACACGAGGGCCCCACGCCGAGAGAACAGAACGTTTCTGTAAAAAAAATTAATTAACTAATTAATTAACTTAATTAATTATGATTAAACTAACTAACTAAGATTAATTAATCTAATGACTAATTAACCTAGTTAACTACTATTAATTAACTTAATTAACTCTGTTGACTGCTGACGTCAGCATGACATCATGCTGATGTCATTAATCCATTTTTGAATTAATTTAAATGATTAATTAAATTCCAGAAAATTAATAAAATCTTTAGAAAATCATATCTTTTAATCCGTAACTCGGATTAATATATTTTCAACATGAAAGTTGCTCAGAACGACGAGACGAATCCGGATACGCAACTTGTTCGTCCGCCACGCATCCCTAGCATAGCAAACACGCAACTTTCCCCCTCCGGTTCATCTGTCCGAAAACGTGAAACACCGGGAATACTTTCCCGGATGTTTTCCCCCTTCACCGGTACCACCTCGTACCGTGTTAGGGCACACCTAGCATCACGCTTTGTCATGTCATGCATTTGTTTGCATTATGTTTATTGTTTCTTCCCCCTCTTCTCTCGCTAGACACCGAGGCCGACGCCGCTACTACCCAGTACGACTACGGTGTTGACGACCCCTCTCTCTTGCTAGAGCAACCAGGCAAGCCCCCCCCCCTTGATCACCAGATATCGCCTACTCTCCTCTATACTGCTTGCATTAGAGTAGTGTAGCATGTTACTGCTTTCCGTTAATCCTATCCTGATGCATAGCATGTCCTTGCTACTACTGTTGTTACCTTTAGATGCAATACTAATGCTTAGTATAGGATGCTAGTTTATCATCAGTAGCCATACATTCTTGTCCGTATGCCATGCTATACTATCGGGCCGTGATCACTCGGGAGTTGATCACAGGTATATACCTATACATAATATATGATACATGTGAGGACTAAAAGACGGGTCGGCTCGTAGGAGTACCCGCGAGTGGATCTTTGTGGCGAAGCGACAGGGCAGGTTGAGACCACCTAGGAGAGAGGTGGGCCTGGCCCTGGTCGGCGTTCGAGGTTATTTCAAGATAACACGTTTAACGAGATCTTGGTATTTGATCTAAGTCTGTCCACTAGCCTATACGCACTAACCATCTACCCGGGGACAGTAATGGGCACTCGACATCGTGGTATCAGCCGAAGCCTTCGTGACGTCAGCGACTGAGTGGCGCGCGCCGAATTGGAACGTAAGCCTGCTCTTGTATTAAGGGGGCTAGTTCTGCTTCCGGCCGCCCTCGCAACATGCAGGTGTGCAATGGGCGATGGGCCCAGACCCCTGCGCCATAGGATTTAGACCGGCATGCTGACCTCTCTGTTGTGCCTAGGTATGGCTGCGACGTGTTGATCTTCCGAGGCCGGGCATGACCCAGGAAAGTGTGTCCGGCCAAATGGGATCGAGCGTGTTGGGTTATGTGGTGCACCCCTGCAGGGAAGTTAATCTATTCGAATAGCCGTGATCTTCGGTAACATGATGACTTGGAGTTGTACCTTGACCTTATGACAACAAGAACCAGATACTTAATAAAACACACCCTTCCAAGTGCCAGATACATCCTGTGATCGCTCTCTCACAGGGCAACGAGGAGAGGATCGCCGGGTAGGTTTATGCTACACGATGCTACTTGGTGAACTTACCATCTACTCTCTTTCTTCTACTGCAAGATGGAGGTTACCAGAAGCGTATTCTTCGAAAGGACTAGCTATCCCCCTCTTATTCCGGCATTCTGCAGTTCAGTCCACATATGATAGCCTTATTCCAGTTGATACCAATGCATACATATGTAGTGTAGCTCCTTGCTTGCGAGTACTTTGGATGAGTACTCACGGTTGCTTTTCTCCCCCTTTTCCCCTTTCCTATACCCGATTGTTGTGACCAGACGTTGGAGTCCAGGAGCCATACGCCACCATCGACAACGACTACTACTACTCGGGAGGTGCCTACTACTATGTGCAGCCCGCTGACGGCAACCAGGAGTAGTTTAGGAGGATCCCAGGCAGGAGGCATGTGCCTATTTCGATCTATATCCCAGTTTGTGCTAGCCTTCTTAAGGCAAACTTGTTTAACTTATGTCTGTACCCAGATATTGTTGCTTCCGCTGACTCGTCTATGATCGAGCTCTTGTATTCGAGCCCTCGAGGCCCCTGGCTTGTAATATGATGCTTGTATGACTTATTTTTGTTTGTAGAGTTGTGTTGTGATATCTTCCCGTGAGTCCCTGATCTTGATCGTACACATTTGCGTGTATGATTAGTGTACGATTAAATTGGGGGCGTCAAAACAATCGATCAAACAGATCATTGATCATCGGTAGTGGGTACTTCTTCTTGATTGTTACTTCATTCAATCCTCGATAATCAACAACCATCCTTAATGATCCATCCTTTTTCTCCACTAGAAGTACTGGCGATCCCCAAGGCGAAGAACCTGGGCGAATATAACCTTTATCTAGTAACTCTTTAATCTGCTTCTTAATCTCCTCCAAATCCTTTGCGGGCATCCTGTATGGTCTCTTAGATATTGGCCCTGTGCCTGGCAAAAGCTCAATCAGAAACTCAATATATCTATCCGGTGGCATGCCTGGCAACTCCTCTGGAAATCCATCAGGGAAATCCTTTGCCACTGGTACTTCCTCCTGCACAACTCCTGATAAGGAATTTACTTGAGTCCTCTTCGTCACATGCCAGGATACATACTTGATCCTTCTTCCTTCTGGCGTCGTAAGCAAAATTGACTTACTGACGCATTCAATGTTCCCTTCATACTTCGTTAACCAATCCATGCCTAATATCACATCCAATCCTTGAGATTCCAATACTATTAGGTCCGAGGGAAATACATAGTTACCAATCCTTAATGGTAACCGATCACACCATAGACTAGCCATATACTCTGCTCCAGGCAAGGTTACTAACATGGGTGACCTAAGGGCTTGGGTTGGCAGTTTGTACTTATCCAAAAATCCCCTTGAGATGTATGAATGCGATGCACCAGTATCAAAAAGAATGAGTGCAGTAAATGACTTAACCAAAAACTTACCTATTACTGCATCTGGTTGAGCTTCAACCTCCTCCACGTTAACGTGGTTCACTTGTCCCCTATTGAAAGGGTTCGGCTTCTTCCGAGAGCTCCCATTACCATTTCCATTCTGGGCTTCAGGACATTCATTGGCGTAATGTCCAGTCTTCTAACACTTAAAGCAAGTGACTTGGCTCAAGTCTCTCTTGGCTGGTGTTGATGGGTTGGTACGGTTCTGGCCATTGCTTCCTCCATTCCCATTACCATTCTTGGGGCCATTATGATTGTGCGAGCTTCCTCCACCATGGGTATGCTGAAAAGGTCCTCCCGGTTTAGGGGTAAAATGTGGCTTCTGCTGAGCTCCAGAATTGTACTTCCCTTGTCCATACTTCATCTTACGATTTTCAATCTTCTGTTGCTTCCCTTCAATCATAAGTGCGCGATCTACCAACTCCCGGTAGTTGTTGAAGCTTGCTACCATCAACTGCATGCTCAACTCATCATTCAGTCCTTCCAGAAACTTCTCCTGCTTAGCTGCATCCGTAGCAACGTCATCTGGGGCATAACGTGCTAGCTTACTAAAGTCATCCACATACTGGCCAACTGTCCATCCTCCTTGGCGCAAGTTGCGAAACTCACGCTTCTTCATGGCCATAGCTCCTACTGAAACATGGGCAGTATGGAAAGCCTGCTGAAACTGATCCCATGTGACAGTGTCGATAGGGTAAGTGGCTGTGAAATTCTCCCACCATGATGATGCGGGTCCTTCAAGCTGATGTGCGGAAAATTTCACCTTCTCAGCATTAGTACATCCTGTAGTGGTTAACTCCCTTCCAATCTTGCGGAGCCAATCATCTGCTACTATAGGCTCGGTGCTACTGGAGGACACCGGCGGATTTAGTCTAAGGAAACGGGTTAAGTGATCAACAGGCGGTGGCGGTGGTGGGTTGTTGTTGTTCACCTGATTCTGATTCTGGACTAGCAACTGCATCAACGTATTCTGCTGCTGGATCAACTGAGTGAGCTCCGATGGGAAAGCAAATCCATTTTCATGTCTAGGAGGCATCTGAGGGTTTAGAAAAGATGAGAATATAGAATAGAATGAGGTCTAGAGAGAAAACACTAACCAAATGCACATGAGGCAAATGCACACAAAATCACTTCATTCAATCAAACAAGGGCATACAATCGGTCCAGAACTATCGTTATAAAAGTGCTTGGACTATGCTATATACATGTTGGAACACTACTATTGTTATGGTGGCCGACTAGAAAAACTGCTCTGATGAAGACTCCATGATATCCGCTCAAGCTTCATCGACATAGTCATCATCACTGTCATCTGGATCCGACTCGGTGTCATCGATGATGATGTAGTTCTTCGAGCAAGTGCAATCATCTTCTCCTCCAGTTGCAGGAAATCCCATGAACACTTTTAGCTTCTTCTTCAGATCATCATTCTTCTCCACTAGTGTTGCTATTTCCTCCTCATATCCATCACGCGTAGACTTGAGTTCTTCTTCCAGCTCCATGATTCTTGTCATCGCCTTCTTTAGATCTATCATGCCTGCACACATCTGGTTCTCCTGGCGCCGAATGTGCTAATTTAACTCCTGGATGAAAGCGGCAATTGATCTATCCTTCCTGGTGCTGATCATCTCCCAGTGCTCATCTCAGCGCCCACAAATCTGGTAGATAGTATCCTTGAGATCATTGCGGTAAACTTCTCCAATGCGTCCCAAGGTGATGTGGGCTGCCATGCTCTTTCCTAGACTCCAGGTTGGTGCATCGAAGGAAAACTCTATGGGCTCAGTGACGAGCATGAACGTCCTTCCTGGAACTTGAACTTGAATCATCCAGCGCTCCTCTTCAAGTAAAGTGGCGTTGTAGGTTCCGGTGAAGCTTGGTACTCCAATGTTCAGGTACTTAGTGACTTCCTTCAGGTGGCGTCCAAAGGGTGTATCTTCATCCGGTTGTGTGAACTTGTTCCTTGCATCCGCCATCCTAAAAGAGTAGAAAAGATGAGAAGTTAGAAATGAGAAGAGTGAGTAGTGATCTAGGGCTTTAGATTATTGGTCGTGTCCTACAGTCAGCGTGTGCTCTGATACCATCTTGTAGCGACCAGACCTCAACCAGTCTGATCTCTGTGCATCAGTGTCATCCCTGGATCAGTAATGCTGACACGCACAGTACTTGAAGGATTTATAATAGAGTAGCAATCACACACTTATTACATCGAATGTCTCAAAAGAGAACTTATTGCAATAAATATGGCTTAAGGCCATCTAACAACGGTAACAGCGGAAGGCTTGGAAGATAAGTGAGTCCATCAACTCCAACGGCATCACTGAGTATAGAACCAAGACCTAAGGCACCTTACTCGTCGTCTGAAAAGTCTGCAACATGAATGTTGCAGCCCGAAAATGGGTCAGCACATGGAATATGCTGGCAATGTAACACATAGAGGGTAATGAAAGAATAAAGCTATACTACATGCATATATGGCTGGTGGAAAGCTCTATGGTTACAGTTTTTGCATAAAGCCAATTTTTCCCTACTGCAAAGGAATATTAGTTAAAGTAATATGATGAGATTCACTTGATAATCCAAGTACTAGATACTCAAGACATCCATAACCAGGGACACGGCTAACCATGATTAGTTTATACACTCTGCAGAGGTTTGCACACTTTTCCCCACAAGACTTGATCTCCTCCGTTGGGATTCTCGCACTACCTGATGTTTGAGAAATGGATGACCGAGACATAGTCTTTCAGAAGCGCTAGAACCTTACGATCGGGTAGACAGTACCAACCTACATCCCCTACATCTGCTAGTCTACCACTGTAAGAGTTCGCACGACTTAGTCAACTATGCTAGAGCCCATAGTAGCTTGTGGCTGCACACGGAAGTTTCTAGTATGAATAATCTCATGATCCCTTTGAGCCTGGGTGGCGGTCCATAAAGAAAATAGGCAATCGCTGGAATACCCAGGTGCCTCAATCCACCCAAATGTGTGTTTAAGTTGCCACCTTAAATAAAACATTAATTTAACAATCTCACATCTTTCATGGATACACTCACTCAATCCACGTCTACTAGCATAGCATGGCAATATAATCAAACGTAGAAGTAACTCCCAAAGGTTTGATAATAAAACAGGAAATAGGTAGTACCTCATCTACTTCCCAAAAACCCACAATTTAATTAGATCCTAATCATGCAATGTTTGAGGATTGATCTAATGCAATAAAAACTTGGTAGTAAAGAGATATGATCAAAGTGTTACTTGCCTTGCTGATGATCCGCGAGACCTAGAGATTCAAAGTAGCAAGCGGCGCACTCCGGGTACTCTATCGCAAACAAACAAGCATACAGTAAGTACTCATCTAATGCACAGGTAAAACTCAAATAAGAGATCTAACCAGAAAGTTCAACTTAAGAACTCTGGTTTGCAAAAAGAATCAAATCGAAAGAAACAACAAAAGTCAAACGGTGAAAGAAACAAGCTTCGTTTACTAATCTGGATCTAAGTCAAATTTTACAGAAGCAAAAAATCATGTTTGAGTTGGTTAAACGGGAAGAGGGCTTCAAGACGAAACTCCGGGCGCTTGAATCGCCTGATTCCGATAAACGAGCGAAAAGTTATACTAGAACAAAAATCGGATCAGAAATCGCGATCAGAAATAATCGCGGAAAATTAGAGAAAAAGAAAAACGACGAACAGATTAACGAACAAACGTTCGTTTTCTGGAACTAAATGGTGAACGCGTCCGTTAAAATGAACGAACGAGCGAACGCTTGCTAAATAAACAAAACAGGAAAATAAATCGATCTAAATAAAAACGGATCTAAAAAAATAAACCAAATAAAACCCAAACAGAAAACCGAACGATTTTGTCGAGGAAAACCGCCGGCGGCGGGGCGGTGGTCAACCTCGGCGGGGCGGCTCCGGCGGCGGGCGGCGGGGTCGGCGGGACGGGGCGGCGGGGTCCGGCGGCGGCGGCGGCTCCGGCGGTGGCGGCTCGGTTGGGCTGACGGGCTCGGGGTGGCGCCTTATAAAGGCCCGGCCGGACGGAGTCCTGGCCGAACACGGCCCAAAGTCGGTTCGCGTTTTTTTAATAATTACGCGCAGATAAACAAATAAAAGAAATACTATACGGACTCCAAAAATCCCGAAACAAATTTTCCCGACTTCTAAAATCAAGCCGGACAAGATGAACATTTATTTAGGGCCTAAATACAATTTTGAAAAACGCGCATTTTTCCTAAATTCAAATAAAATAGCAAAACTCCAAAATAAAATCTTATTTCATTTTATTATTAAATCCTCAATATTTCTTTATTTTGGGAAAGTCATTTTATTCCCTCTCTCATATCTTTATAATATAAATAATTGAAGATAAAATAAATAAAATCAAATGATCCTATTTCCAAAATTTGAGAAAACTCAAATATGAAAATAACGAAATCCCCAACTCTCTCTGAGGGTCCTTGAGTTGCATAGAATTTCTTAGGATCAAACCCAAAAGCAAATAAAATATGATACACAGTGATGATCTAATGTATAACATTCCAAATTGAAAATTTGGGATGTTACCAGGGTAGGCATAAAATACTTATCAAAATCATCACATAAATTGGACTCATCAATAACAACAATACAACCTTAAACCACACAAAAAAAACAACCATAAGAGGCAAGATTGAACCTACCACAAAGCACCTCTCCAAGTGAAGATAAATCTATATAGTTGGCCAAACTAAATAGATAGATTGAAGAGAAATACAAATCTATAGAAATCACACATAATAAAGTTTAGAAAAGACTCGATTACTGAGGGAGTCCTGAATTAGGGGGTCTTCGGACAGCCAGACTATATCCTTTGGCCGGACTGTTAGACTTTGAAGATACAGGATTGAAGACTTCGTCTCGTGTCCGGATGGGACTCTACTTGGCGTGGAAGGCAAGCTAGGCAGTACGGATATGGATATATCCTCCTTTGTAACCGACCTTGTGTAACCCTAATCCTCTCCGGTGTCTATATAAACCAGAGGGTTTTAGTCCATAGGACAACGTACAATCATACCATAGGCTGGCTTCTAGGGTTTAGCCTCTCCGATCTCATGGTAGATCAACTCTTGTAATACTCATATCATCAAGAATAAATCAAGCAGGACATAGGGTTTTACCTCCATCAAGAGGGCCCGAACCTGGGTAAAACATCGTGTTCCCGGCCTCCTATTACCATCCGCCTTAGACTCACAGTTCGGGACCCCCTACCCGAGATCCGCCAGTTTTGACACCAACATTGGTGCTTTCATTGACAGTTCCTTTGGGGCGTTGCCGTAAGGAAGGATGCCTCGTCTCGTTGTTAAAAGCAACATCACCGCTGGGGAGCTCTGGCTGTCGGCCAAACTCTCCGGCTAGGCAGTTTCGTCATGACTGCCTGTTCGGCTGCTGCACCGACGATGACTTCTCGGGTTATCAAAAACAGCCTCCACGTCGGCTTGGAAGTCGCCGAGCAGATGGATCCAATGGAGCTTTCTTCCCTAAACGAAATCTTGGATCGCATCGCCGCCTTGGGAGTCGCTACAAACTATGATCGGATTGGGCTTAAACCCGATCAAAGGGAGATTAACTCTCCACTGGTCACCCATCACATTGCGGTGGTGGAGGAACAATGCGGCAATTCTTCCTCTATTTTGAGGACTAACTATGTCCGGATTCCTGAGCTCTCCGAGCCGGATACCCGCTTACGGGAGGACATTACCCAAGCCCTGAACCTAGAATCAGGTAGCGGGCCAAATTTATCGGGTAACACTCCGGAACCCGAACTTCCAAGATTGGAAACTCCTCGGCCCCTGGGTCTCAGATCGGGTAGGGATTCGTACTCAAATCCACCCACCCACCCAGACATAAACGATATTTCCCACATCAGGCAAGAGCCCCATGAAACAATACATCATTATTGGGCCAGATTCCTCCTTGTGATCAACAATGTTAAGGACTGTCGTGAGGAAGATGCAGTCTCACTTTTCTGCAATAATTGCACGGACAAGGGAATCCTTAACGCCTTAAGTCGCCATGACATATCACGCTTCGCTGACTTGGCGTCAATAGTATGAAAGTACTGCGCGATGGAAAGCGCCTGGAAAACCGAAACGAAATTTTGGGATAATCCGGCTCTGAATATACACCCAGTCCAAAGTAAAAGGTTGCACTATCATAAGACGCCCGAGCTAGTTGCAAAGAAACAAAAACCCTCTACATGGCATGGAACCATACTGGAGGGATGGCTCAACGGACCCTGCAAAATTCACAGTACAACGGATACAATACCAACACACAGCCTTAGAGCATGTTGGATACTCCGGCAGGTGGCCAAAAGTGGTGAGGATCTTCTTATACCAAATGCCACAGAGCACCATCCCATGGATAATAAAACGGTATTAACAGTCTTTGAGACCTTAATAGGCGCAAGCAAACACTCCGCAGCATGGCCGAAATCTACCACGTAGCAGCAATAAATCCATGGAGTGACACGGCTATTTCCTTCAATGCCAGTGAAGAACCTAAATTCCGAACAGCCCGAGCACCAGCTGCACTGGTCCTCAGTTCAATTGTGGACGGCTTTCGACTCGCCAAAGTACTCATGGACGGCGGCAGCGGATTAAACCTCATCTATGAGGAAACTCTTCAAAAATGGAAATAGACTGGAACCGCACTTAGCAAAGTAGCACAACCTTCAGGGGAATCATACCCAGTCGAGAGGCACGATGCGCTGGGAAAATCACACTAGATGTGGTATTCGGTACGCCAGAGAATTACAGGTCCGAAGAAATTACATTTCAAGTGGCCCCGTTCAGCAGTGGATACCACGCCCTTTTAGGACGTGAGGCCTTCATGATCTTCCAAGCCGTACCCCATTACGGGTACATGAAGCTCAAAATGCCTGGGCGCAACGGAATCATCACCCTCGCTAGTGATCCGGACACAGCACTCCGAGCCGAAAACAAAACAGCCGCACTGGCCCTCGAGGCATTATCCGAAGCCCTCTCGGCCGAGGAGCTAACCACGCTACGCTCCACAGTGGACAGGGACGACGTGATACTCGATAAGAGATCCAAGTCCACCTCTTTTAAACCAGCGATGAAATAGTCAAATTCCAAGTCCACCCAACAGACCGTACAAAAACAGCCTCCATCGAGGCACAGTTAAAATCCGCCATGGACGCCGCACTATGAGAGTTCCCGCGCGAGAATTGGGACATATTCGCCTGGCACCCCTCAGACATGCCAGGAATCCCACGCAGGCTGGCCGAGCATAGCCTCAATATCATAAAGGGATTCAAGCCGGTCAAGCAAGCTCTTCGGCGTTTCTCCGAACCTAAGAGACAGGCCATGGGAGAGGAACTAGCCAAGTTATTGGAGGCCGGATTCATCAGAGAGATAAAACACCCGGACTGGCTAGCAAACCTGGTGATGGTACCAAAGAAGGATAAATCCTGGCGCCTTTGTGTCGATTTCAAGGACCTCAATAAAGCTTGCCCAAAGGATCCCTTCCCCCTCCCCCGCATCGACCAAATTATCGATGCTACCGCAGGACACGAGTCATTGTGTTTCCTCGACGCATACTCCGGTTACCACCAAATCAAGATGGCGGAGTCCGACCAAGCCGCAACGGCATTCATCACACCATACGGTCCCTTCTGTTTCAACACAATGCCTTTTGGGCTCAAAAACGCCGGCGCAACATATCAGCGCATGATTCAGACATGTCTGGAGAAACAAATCGGCAAAACAGTAGAGGCATACATAGACGATGTGGTCGTCAAAACCAAACACGTCGACTCTTTGATAGACGACTTGAGGCTCACATTCGACAACCTCCGAACATACGACATTAAGCTCAATCCGGAAAAATGCGTTTTTGGCGTACCAGCCGGAAAGCTCCTGGGTTTCATTGTCTCCAGTAGAGGTATTGAAGCTAACCCGGCCAAAATCCGAGCTTTGTCACAGTTGGCTACCCCAACAGACCTCAAACAAATCCAAAAGTTAACAGGATGTGTGGCGGCTCTAAGCCGCTTTATCTCCCGCTTAGGAGAAAAGGCTTTACCCCTTTATCGCCTCCTCCGGCGCACCGAACACTTTGAGTGGACGGACGCTGCCACAGCCGGATTGGAAGAAATAAAGGCCATTTTGGCAACCAACCCAATCCTGGCCGCGCCAAACATCGGCGAACCAATGTTGTTGTACATTGCGGCAACCCATCAAGTTGTAAGCGCAGTGCTCGTCGTCGAATGAGAAGCTGACGGACATAAATTCCCTCTTCAAAAGCCGGTATACTATGTATCCACTATCCTCACTCCATGCAAATCACGGTACCCACATTATCAAAAGATAGTCTACGTGGTATTCATGGCATCCCGGAAGCTGCGACACTACTTTCAAGAGTGTTCGATTACAGTAGCCTCGGAAGTGCCACTTAATGATATTATAAACAACCGTGACGCTACGGGCCGGATTGCCAAATGGGCTATTGAGCTCCTCCCGTTCGACATAACATAAAAACCTCGACGAGCCATTAAGTCGCAAGTACTGGCCGACTTTGTCACCGAATGGACGGAGGCCGAACTCCCCAAAGAGTATGGCGCATACTCCAATTGGATCATGCACTTCGACGGTTCTAAAATGCTAGCTGGTCTAGGGGCTGGCGTCGTCCTGACATCCCCAACCGGAGATACCGTTCAGTAGTACTGCAAATATTGTACATAGACTCCAACAACGCAGCTGAATACGAAGCCATGTTGCATGGTATTCGGATGGCAGTCTCCATGGGCATTCAACGCCTAGAGGTGCGTGGGGATTCAAACCTTGCAATATCCCAAATAAATGGAGACTTTGACGCCAAGGATCCAAAAATGGCGGCCTACCGAAATGTCGTCCTAAAAATGTCAGCTCGGTTTGAGGGGCTCAAACTTCACCATGTGGCTCGGGAAAACAATCAGGCGGCGGATATCCTCGCCCGCATCGGCGCAAAACGCGATGCGGCCCCCCCCCCAACATCTTTCTGGAAAGGCTGTTCAAGCCATCCGTAGTATGGGAAGGGGACATGGGTAACCATAGTCCAAACCCGGCCAAAATGCCCGATACCGAATACTCTGACACAATCGGAGGCCCCACCACCGAAATCACACCTTCAGCCCACGTAATAATGGCCATTATAGCCCCGTGGACAGAACCATTCCTGGCCTACCTAACTTGGCAGGAACTTCCAGAGGACAAAATGAGGCACGCTGCATAGTGCGGCGATCTAAGGCATACAGGGTCCACGAGGGAGAATTGTATAAAAAAAAGCACTACCAAAGTCCTTCAAAGGTGCATCTCCAAAGAGGAAGGGCGAAACTTTTTAGCAGAAATCCATGCTGGACTCGGCGGTCACCACGCCGCAGCCCGGGCTCTTGTAAGCAAGGCCTTCTGTACAGGGTACATGCACAGGACTTGGTCCAACGTTGCGCCGGTTGCCAGCTCTTTGCAAATAAAAGCCACATGCCACCCACCGCCCTTCAAACAATCCCCGTTACGTGGCCCTTCGCGGTCTGGGGGCTTGACATGGTTGGACCCCTTAAAGGGGGAACCCACAAGAAAAAATACTTACTGGTCATGGTGGATAAATTCACCAAATGGATAGAGGCCAAGCCTGGTAAAATAGCCGAATCCGGACCAGTGATAGACTTCAATACTGGGGTCGTGCACCGTTATGGCGTCCCCCACAGCATCATCACTGACAATGGCACAAACTTCACAGCCGATGAGGTAAAACTCTGGTGCAGCAAAATGGGCATCAAGCTCGATTATGCTTCAGTCTATCACCCACAAACCAACGGCCAAGTCGAGCGAGCGAACGATCTTATAATGAGTGGCATTAAACCCAGATTAGTGTGTTCCTTAATGTAGTCTAACACCCACTCGGTAGAGGAGCTCGACTCCGTACTCTGGGGGCTGCGGACCATGCCGAATCGCAGTACCGGATACACACCCTTCTTTATGGTGTACGGCGCAGAGGCAGTCTTGCCCTGTGACATAATTCATGACTCACCTCGAGTGCGCATGTACGAAGAAAGAGAAGCCGAGCTCGATCGGCAGGACAGTCTGGACACCCTGGAGGAGGAGCGCGATGTAGCCAAAGCCCGTTCCGCATTTTATCAGCAACAGGCTCGCAGATACCAAAGCAGAGAAGTACGGGCCAAAACTTATAACGTTGGCGAACTAGTTCTACGCCTGCCGGATAAGAAAAAGAACAAGCTCGAGCCCAAATGGGAAGGTCCCTTCATTATTGACCAAGTTCTGACCGGTGGAGCGTACCGACTGCGGGATGCATCGACTAGTCGACTCGAGCCGAACCCATGGAACGCGGCCAGGCTCCGAAGATTCTACGCCTAGCGCCGGACCCTATGTTCGTCCCCTCCCTTTGTCCATTTTTTGCATGTACATTATCTGTCTTGTTTTTCTTTCTTCCTTTCTGTTATTATTTCTCTAGGCCTTTAAGGGCCAACTTGTGCCTCGCTTGCACATTATAGATGCGCTAGCCGCGCTCATAATACCCGGGGGCTTCTTTCACAGAAGCTTAATTATTTATCTGGGCCTCAGGCCCCGAACATGTGTCATGCTTCCGCATGTACCTTTTTTCGCCATTATATGCATCGATATGACTTAAGTTTTGGCCAAGATGGGTTGCCTGGCTCTTGTATTTATGCCTTACGTTCTCGTTAATTCGGCTAGGGCATAAGGGGAGCACCTCTGCGATTGTTACTGCCGGGTCAGCCGGACGTGTACCTCAGACTGGGTGAAGCCGAAAGCTAGCGTTCTTAAGGGAATATTCCGTCAGTGAACAAAAGATGATTTTTATTTATTGTCCATATCTGCCCCTAGATGTTTTTCCTGCGTTTCCTATGGCAGTCCGGACATGCACTTTAGGGCATGCTTACCTAGGGAAAGGAACCCTTAACGGAACTATTCTCCCTGGAAGATGTTTCTTACTACCCATGTAATATAACATAACTAGTTGGGCACTTGTCTGTTCAAGCACTTATGACCCCTACGCCTGGTCTCCACGCATGCCCCGGTTCTTATATAACTGCGCGGGTATTCGGATACACTCCGGACTATCGGGTCCCGAGGTTGAAGCGAAAAGGTCCGCCAAGACAAATGATCTACAATCCGGCTAGAAGGCATTATACATGTCACTTTCATCACATAGTCATGCAGACTGACAAAATTCCTCTTCTATACCATCCAACAGGCGGTCTAGCTTACAATCCTGTTGGGAATACTTTGCGGCTAATTCTACTTGCCCATAAACTAAGTTAACAGGGATCTCTTTTCCGTCGGGCCCCACAAGTCCAACCTCGGCCATGTGATTTGGGTCTGCCTTGGTATATCACGTCTTCACCATGGCCCAGGCTTCTCTGGCACCCTGTCGGCAGGCTGATATCTTCCATAATCGGAAGCGCCGTCGTGCTCCCTTGAGCTTCTCCGCAAGCTCTACAACACCCTCTGGCAGGGAGACGGACGGCCACAAGGCCTGGGCAACACCCTGCATCACCTGCCGAACTTGTTCGTGCAGATGTGACAGCTCGGATAGAAGATCACGCGCAAACCCGTGCATTTCCTCCACAGGACGACCCGTCAGCATACCTACAGACATAACGCTGTTAGTCGGCTTCTTCGCCGAACTCCTTTAAAAGGATTCGCTCAAGCACTTACTGAAAATGCCGCGCCGAAGCCGCTTATTCTCCTTCTCGGAGTCCGCAAGCTGGCCCCGAACGTCTTTTAGTTCCAAGCTCAGCTTAATATTGGCGTCTTGGAGATTGTTTTTCTCCCGCCTAACCTCAGTCAGCACGCGTTTGCCAGCCTCTAGCTGTCTCATAACATGCTGGTCTTCTGGATTTTCTCCAGATTCATCTGCAACATCTGTTGTTAAATCTGCAGCCATGCCGCACATTATATGGTAACCATCATTCTTTAAAGTAAATGTTACCAGCAGGTGACTTTTTCGGTTCCTGCAATGCAGCCACAGCAGCCCGCAGTTGGGTCTTGCATTCCTCTAGCTCCTGTGACAACCTAGTATTCTTCTCTGTAAGAACCTGCACAATAAAGTTGATCCTTAAATCAGTTCTGCTAACTGTTTCAAGTCTAAGGGGCTACTGATACATATAAATCGTCAGATTTACTTACCCGTACATCCTTTACATACTGATCCGTGGCTCTGGCTAGACCATCTTGAGCAGCTCGGAGGTACACCTCTCTAGAATTGAAGGCATCAAATGCCTCTAGTGAGAAACAAGCGTCACGGAGTATGGCCCGGCGGCGCCTATGATTCATGGCGCTTTCCACCTCTGAGCTTGTAGCGGATAATCTATCTGCATCCTTTGTAGGGGGATTATCCGGCGCCCGCCCCATATCGGCTTCCGCCTCTATGTCCGGTCCTGGCGCCCGGCTGGTGGAAGCATGATTAGTAACATCGCCGGACATATTTCGGTGAGCGTTTTTTCTGTTAAAGAAACACGGGCGTCATTATATTTCGAGAAAGACGACAACCACAGAGCGGGGTTTGTTATACCTTTGCGCCGGCGTCTCCGTCCTGACCACCTTCCTTTTTGGCCTACCCGGCCTCGGTGCCTCCTGTTGGCGCGTTGCTGCAGGTTCGGCAGGGCTTCTCGAATGCCTTCCCTGTAAAAATGTCATGTGTATATGGTGGGTGAAGTGTCTAAAAGGGGATCCTAGTTTTGGTGTTGGGATTTTTGGTTTTTCTTACATGCGATGCAGGGAGAAGTCCTGGATAGTCGGCCGTGATGGCCACCATGGCATCATCGTCGCTTAACTGATAGAACTGCTGGTCTATCAGCTCCATGAATATAACCGAATCTTCTTCAAATCCGGAGTTGAGGGCCCGGTCAGGGTCCTCTGGTTGTGGAGAAGGGCTGTTGACCTCCTTTATGGCTTTTCGTAGTTCCTGCCACAAAGTGGCAAGGTGAATACTTACGACAAAGAATGCGGGAAAAATGGGAGTAGGGAGATATAACTTACCCATCTTGGAGGATTGTACATGGAGAATCTGTCCCGTGGCTTGACGCGGGTGAACTCCTCTTCCTCACCCTTGAACAATTCGGACAGAATTTTCGCTAAAGCAGCAGCATTGTCCGGACCCTTACGCTCGCAGCGGGTGGCATCATCCGCCCTGTTAAAACACCACTAGGGGTGCCCACGATATTGAAGTGGTTGCACTCCCCGCATTATGCAAATCGACATAACTTTGATTACTGTCAATCCTAATCGAGCCAGTGCTTTAATTCGGTTCATCAGATAGAGGACTTCTCCATTGTCTTCCACCTGGGGGCTCCGTGGGCGCCAACTTCGGCGTTTCTTCAGAGGAGCATTGTTGAACTCAGGAAGACCCCGCCGAAAAGGGTCTGGAAGGGGAACGTCCTCCATATAAAACCATTCTGAAGGCCAGTCTTCGGGTGACTTCTTCGGAGTACCGTACAGGTATCCGGTATCGGTGATGCACCATATTTCGGCTCCGCCCACTTGATAAAGTGACCCCCTCTGTGTGCGAGGGACAAGGCAAAATAGCCTTTTCCACAGCTCGAAGTGAGCCTCGCAGCCTAGGAACAACTCGCAGAGAGCCACATAGCCGGTGATATGTAGGATGGAGGCGGGGTGAAATTGTGTAATTGGAGGCCGTAGAACTCCAGGAGCCCGCGGAGGAACGGATGAATTGGAAATTCGAGTCCCTTTAATAGATAGGGAACAAGGCAGACCCGTTCCCCCATAGAGGGACGGGGACAGCTCTCCGCTTGCTCCCCGCCATTATAGGTGGCAAGCCCGACTCGAACGGGCATCATGTACGCCGGAGGGAGAAATCCCTTAGTCTGCAGTTCGACTAAATGACTGTGTGGGACTGAACACCTCTCCCAATCACCAGGCTTAGGGCTTTGGGGGCGGGAGGAGGAGCTGCGGAGGTCGGCCATGCTGGAATGGATCTTTCCGGAACGCGCTCTGATGGACTCTTGCTAGGGGAGGATGGTATGGATCGGATCTAAGGATCCCCATCTGTCGGTGTACTAGAGTAGGGGTACCTTAGTATCTCGAACTTGTGCACGGGAAGTCGCAGCATCCCGCGGCAAGGCTTGCCGGGTGACCGCCAAGGTCCTCCGTGGTTCCTTTGGAGCCATTCAAGGACAAAGTATCCAAGCCAAGGAGACAAGACCCCGGCAAGAGGAGCTTGCCGGGAAGGCCAACCAAGGCATCTCAAGGAACTTGCCGCGACACGCCACGCGTCCCGGCAAGGCCCGGTGAGCGACAAGCTCCCGGACGCGACAAGACAGCGGCCGCGGCAAGGCGCTTGCCGCGGCAAGCCACCACTCTGTGCCCGCGCTCCAGCACATCCACCAACGTGTCGCTCTGGGACCCTTCCAGGCGTACGTGGTGGCAAGCGGCACTGACAAGATTGCCATCGTGGCGAGCGGTGGCGTCCCTGACGGTCCCTTTTGCACTATTTAGACGACGCAGACGGGCATTTAATGCCCTTGTCCCCTGCCGTCAGGGTTAGGTATGATACACTGTAGCAGGTAGTTGTACCAACCGCAACACCTTTCCATTTTTACCCTTGTCTACGTTGCCACCTGTCGGTGACCCCTTGAGCATATAAAAGGAGGCCCATGCGCAACGTAGAGGAAAAAAGGGAACACTCACGCTCGGTCTCGTTAGCTGCTAGGGTGTACTGTAGCACTCCGCGCTCCCGAGCAAGAACTCAATACAAACCACAAAGCAGGAGTAGGGTTTTACGCATCCGTGCGGCCCGAACCTGGGTAAACTGCTCGTGTGCTTCGCCTCGATCCGCTCTTCGTGCGACCCTCGCCCCCGCCGAACCTAAAGGGACCTGGTCCGCCGGTCCCATAGGTGCTCGTGGATCAGTCCCCCGACATCTTTGGCGCGCCAGGTAGGGGGCGTCGAGGTTGTGTGAACCAGATCCGGCGTTCACACGAGCTAGATCTTCATCATCTTCATCGACATGCCGCCGAAGAAGAAGGCTTCGGAGGTGGCTGCTCCGTCCGCGCCGAACCCACCACCGCCGGAGCAAACGGCTGATGGGGCAGACGCCGGCGGAAGAACGGGCATTTACGAGGGAGCTCACGGTGCTGCCAGGTCCAAGGACAAGGCTGCGCTGCCCATCGGCGGCGTAGCCGGCTCCCACAACGACCGGGCGCACTCCAAGACCTCGGCGTCCGTACATGCACCGCGCCCATCTCAGGAGGCGCAGGACCGGCAGCGTAATGGTGCTCACAGTACCATGCGTTTGCTAGACCAAGATTGAGCTGGTGGATCTCAGAGTGCTCAAGACCAGCATGCACGCCAACATGCTGGCGCGAGCGAGGCACAGTCGCCTGGACGGGATACTGCTCCTTCTAACATAGTTAGAAGTTCGAGCATATCCCGCTCCTCGCACCGTTCGCCACCGCCACCCGCCACTCCAGCAGAAGCTTTGGCGCGAGCTCAACTGCTCCTGGACTACCCTCCAACGGCAGACAAGATCGACGACTGGAGGGCCACCATTTAGAGTCTCATCGGCTTCGCCAACGGTGACACTCAACGGCAGCCGAGCACGTCGCAGCCGCGGCAAGTCAGCCAGGCACGGGCCGGTGTCAACAAGACCGGTGGGGGTGCAACCACTGTGCACTCTCCGCCCCGAAGGCCAAGATCGCCGACTCGCCGGATCCACCTCGACAGCGACTCCACCGCGTCATCAGATCCACGAGCTCGTCGCGATCAGCGCCAAGTTCTTCATGAACGACAGCAAGAAGACGCTCGTACTCGCATCGAGCGCCGAAGAGAAGCGCGACATCAATCGGACCAGCGCGTTGGGCCCTCTGTCGACATGCATGCGCCAGGGGAACCAGGTGACTTGCCGTACGCGGTAGGTTGCCCTGCGTTTACTCGTGAGCTGCAGCAAGTCAAGTGGCCCAGCACGAAGAATTTCAAGCCAGACGTACCAGAGAAGTACGACGGCAAGTCACATCCGTCGGAGTTCCTCAGCATCTACACCATCGCGGTGCAGGCTGCCGGGGGGCGGGACAACAAGATCCTTGCCAACTACTTCCCGCTGGTGCTCAAGCCCAACGTCAGGTCCTGGCTCATGCACTTGCCAGACGACTCCATATCCTCCTGGGCAGACCTATGCCATCAGTTTGTCGGTGCCTTTACAGGCGGCCACAAACCCCATGGCCAAGAGAGTGACCTTCATCTGCTCGCCCAGAAGGAAGGAAGCCCCTGCGCAAGTACATTCAGAGATTCAGCCGTGTACAGCACAACATCCCAGATGTCCATCCTGCCGCGGTCATCAGCGCGTTCCATCAGAACGTGCGTAACCGCAGGATGCGGGAGGAGATGGCGATGTGCAAGATCAGAGACGTCAGTGAGCTGTATGCCCTGGCCGACAAGTGTGCACGTGCTGAGGAAGGGAGGAAACTCCCGGGAGAGAATACAGGAGCAGGAGGATCTGACAGCGAGGATGCTGCCCCGGCAAAGAAAAACCGGCGGCGGAACAACAGGAAGAAGAAAGGCAAAGATGTGCTAGGCATTGAGCAGTCCGGTAACGAAGGTGGCACCAAGAAAGCCAAAACTGGTAGCTCCGGCAAGGAGATTGCCGCAAACACCAACTGCCAGACTGTGGCGGTCGCCGACAAGCAGGACGGCACCGACAAGCAGTACTGCAAGATCCACCGCACCAAGGGCCATGACCACAGCTTGTCCAGCAGCAAAAGGCTGAATACGAGCGACGCGACAAGGAGAGGGCCCAAGGAGGCGCTGGAGAATCCGGCAAGAAGCGCGCCGGCCGGGGAGGACGCTGCGGCAAGGCCAAGCAGCGGCAAGGAGACAGACCTCCCCGCGGCCGCGACAAGGATGAAGACGATGACGACGACGAAGACATGGATGATGTCGACACCAGTGAGCAGGAGTTCCAGAAAGCCACAGAGGTCTTGTGCGTTGATGGCGGTGCTTCTCTGCATACTTCGCACCGCCAACTCAAGCAGTGGGTGCGGGAAGTCAATGCGGCAGAACCGCCTGTCGAGTCACGCAAGCTTCTGAAATGGTCCAGCACGCCTATCATCTTTGATATTGAGGACCACCCTGATCGCACAACTGCTGTCGGGTGCTTGCCGATGTTGGTTTCACCAACTATCCGCAACCTCAAGGTCACTAAGATGCTAGTTGACAGCGGGGCCGGCTTGAACCTGATCTCCTTCGCTATACTCCAGAAACTCCAGATCCCTGACAGCGAGCTTGAAGAGACCGGCACATTCCAAGGAATCAACCCGGGAAGGAGCAAGCCGAAGGGGAAGGTCACGTTGCCAGTAACATTTGGCAGCGAGGTGAACTTCAGGACTGAGAGGGTCACTTTTGACGTTGCCAATTTTCCATTGCCTTACAATGGGATACTCGGCCGTCCAGCACTCGCCAAGTTCATGGCAGCCTCTCACTACGCATACAACATGCTGAAGATGCCAGGCCCGATAAGCATCATCTCTGTCCCTGGCGACAAGAAGGATGCTCTTATCTGCGCCGACAAGATCTACCGGGAAGCGGCAGCCGCAACAGATCGCAAGTCACCTGCCGTTGAAGCTCCCGGGGGGAAGAAGAAGACCAAGTCCGGCAAGAGTTCTGATGCCCACTCCGGCAAGCGCACCTCTTCGGAGTGCTGCGCTACCGTCGAGGACGCACCATCGAGCTCCACCGGCAAGTGTAAGAAGACAATGGCAGCTCCGCCAGAGACCAAGAAGGTGTCCGCCAAGGAGGACGGCACTGGTGGTACCTTCACCATCGGTGTCACTCTCGACCCTAAATAGGAAAGCGCGCTCATTGCTTTCCTGCGGGCGAACGTCGACGTGTTTGCATGGCAACCGTCTGACATCCGCGGTGTTCCCAGGAAAGTAATTGAGCACCATCTTTCCGTTTGTCCTCATGCGCGGCCCGTCAAGCAGAAGGTCAGGAAGCAAGCAGTGGAGCGCCAAGAATTCATCGCAGAAGAGATCAAGAAGTTGGAAGCAGCAGGCCTTGTCAGAGGAGTGCTCCATCCTACGTGGTTGGCCAATCCTGTAGTCGTGCGCAAGGCGAACGGGAAATGGAGACTTTGTATCGACTTTACTGATGTTAACAAAGCTTGTCCCAAAGACCCATTTCCTTTGCCGCGCATTGACCAGATTGTTGACTCCACGGCCGGATGTGATTTGCTTTCATTTCTTGACGCATACTCAGGATACCATCAGATCTTCATGGCAGAAGAGGATGAGGAGAAGACCGCATTCATCACTCCAGGTGGCACGTACTGGTTCATACGGATGCCTTTCGGTTTAAAAAATGTTGGTTCAACATTTGCAAGAGTAGTCCATGTCGCTCTTGTGCCACAAATACACAGAAATGTGGAAGCCTACATGGATGACATAGTGATCAAGAGCAAGGACAAGGCAACTCTGATTCAAGATTTAGACGAGACCTTTGCAAATCTGCGCAAGATCAGCCTCAAGCTCAACCCCGAGAAGTGCGTGTTTGGAGTCCCCTCCGGCAAGCTTCTCAGGTTCTTCGTGTCTCAGCGGGGAATCGAAGCCAATCCCGACAAGATCAAGGCCATTGAGCAGATTGAAGCACCAAAGCGCGTCAAGGATGTACAAAGACTTGCCGGTTGCGTGGCTGCTCTCAGCAGGTTTATCCTAGGTCTGCTGAGCGCGCCCTGCCGTTTTTCAAAATATTGAAAAAGGCAGGTCCAATGAAATGGACTCCGGAAGCGGAGGCTGCGCTGCAAGACTTGAAGAGATACCTGTCCTCCGCTCCAACACTTGTCGCACCTAAGCCACAAGAGAAGTTGCTGCTGTATATAGCGGCAACCAATCAAGTGGTTAGTGCTGCGTTAGTGGCAGAGAGGGAGGCAGATGACGAGCCAGCAATCACGGCAGGCGCATCCAGCGACAAGCAGGGGGCTTCCCCGACAAGCTCTGGTCCCGACAAAGATGGATCTGCGCAGACACGTGAGGAGATACAGAAGAGAATGGTACAACGCCCAGTTTACTTTGTCAGTTCCCTTCTGCAGGGGGCTAGGTCAAGGTACTCTGGCGTGCAGAAATTGCTTTTCGGCCTTCTCATGTCCTCGAGAAAGCTGCGCCATTACTTCCAAGCACATGAGATCACAGTTGTCACTCGTTTTCCGCTGAAGAGGATACTACAGAATCCAGAAGCGACAGGCAGGATTGTTGAGTGGGCACTGGAACTGTCAAGCTTTGGCCTCAAGTTTGAGAGTACTTCAACTATCCAAAGCAGAGCATTGGCAGAATTCGTAGCAGAATGGACGCCAACACCAGATGAAGAAATTCCAGAAACGAGCATCCCCGTCGAGGAAGCAAGTAAAGAGTGGCTGATGTACTTTGATGGTGCCTTTTCGCTGCAAGGCGCCGGCGCTGGCGTGTTGCTTGTCGCACCCACCGGAGAGCACCTCAAGTACGTAGTCCAGATGCACTTTCCCAAGGGGCAAGAAACAAACAATACTACAGAGTATGAAGGCTTGCTTGCCGGTCTCAGGATCGCGGCAGACCTTGGGATCAAGAAGCTCATTGTCAGGGGTGACTCACAGCTTGTCGTCCGCCAAGGGAACAAGAGCTATCAAAGTCCGTTGATGGAAGCCTACGTCGACGAAGTGAGAAAGCTAGAAGAGCACTTTGACGAACTACAGATGGAGCATGTTCCAAGAGCTCAGAACGCCATTGCCGATGGCCTATCAAAGTGCGCCGCACATAAGTTACCTGTGGAACTAGGGATCTTTGTGCTCAAGCTGACTCAGCCGTCTGTAACACCATCAACTGGACAGAACAAGAAGAGGAAGTTGATTTCCAGTGACTATTTTTCGGCAGAGCTTCTCGAAGCCGCCGCCAAGAAGGTCGCCAAGATCAACGCCAAGAGCGCTGAGGAGCAGTCTGCTCCGGCAAGCCCTAGGGTTTGTTTCGTCGAAGCAGAAGCTCTCGACAAATTTTGCTCCGGCAAGCTTGCCGGGGAACGCCAAGCTCCGGCAGAGCCGCAGGTTCTCGCCGTAGAAGCGGATGTTCCCGCAGCAGCAGATTTGCCTTTAGTCCTTGTTGTCGAGCCACAAGCTCCAGCATGGGCACAGCAAATTGTCCGTTTCCTTCAAACAGGAGAACTTCCCGAAGAGCAAGAAGAAGCGGAAAGAGTAGCCCGGCAGTCAAGTATGTACCAGTTTGTCGACAACACACTGTACAGAAGAAGACTCAACGGTGTGAAATTGAAGTGTATTCACCAGGAAGACGGACAAAAGCTGTTGGCAGAGATACATGGAGGCATATGTGGTCACCACATTGGCGCAAGAGCACTTGCCGGCAAAGCATTCTGGCAAGGTTTCTTTTGGCCGACAGCCCTCCAGGATGCAACTGCACAAGTAACCAAGTGTGAAGCGTGCCAGTTCCATTCCAAGCAGATACACCAACCAACTCAAGCTCTCCAGACGATCCCTTTATCCTGGCCATTTTCGGTCTGGGGGCTCGACATCCTCGGCCCCTTTCCCCGAGCAGTCGGGGGCTTTGAGTACTTGTACGTTGCAATCGACAAGTTCACAAAGTGGCCGGAAGTGGAAGCAGTGAAGAAGGTGACAGCACAGTCAGCAGTCAAGTTCTTCAGGTTGATTGTTTGCCGCTTCGGGATCCCTAACAGGATAATCACCGACAACGGTACGCAATTCACGAGCCGCACCTTCATGCAGTACGTCCAAGATCTTGGCGCCAAGGTCTGCTTCGCTTCTGTTGCTCACTCGAGAAGCAACGGTCAAGCGGAGAGGGCAAATGCTGAAGTGCTGCGTGGGCTCAAGACCAGAACTTTCGACAGGCTGCACAAGTGCGGAAGAAACTGGATCGAGGAGGTGCCGGTGGTTCTTTGGTCGATCAGGACGACGCCAAATCGAGCCACTGGCCAGACACCTTTCGCTCTAGTCTATGGAGCGGAGGCAGTTCTCCCCATGGAACTCGTATACGGGTCACCTCGAGTGCTCGCTTATGATGAGCTTGAGCAAGAGCAGCTGTGACAAGATGACGCGCTACTCCTTGAGCAAGACCGTCTTCAGGCTGCTGTACGAGCTGCTCGCTACCAGCAAGCTTTGCGCCGCTACCATAGCCACAAAGTTAACGCCAAAAGTCTCGAGGAAGGCGACCTTGTTCTTCGGCGTGTTCAGTCCGCCAAGAATTCCAACAAGTTGACGCCGAAGTGGGAAGGCCCTTACCGGGTGAAACGAGTCACTAGGCCTGGCGCTGTCTGCCTTGAGACCGAAGATAGCATTCCGGTGAGCAATTCCTGGAACATTGAGCATCCTCGTAAGTTTTACCCGTAAGGCGCGGTTGCCGGGACATGTTCCGGCAACCACCTTTTGTACAAGTCTTGCCGTTGTTGCATGTAATCATTTGTATAAAGCCGGGCACAGACCCCGTGCATAAGTAAAGCTCATATGCTCCACACATCTTGTCAATTTCATGCTATCTATTTTTTGCATATGTGATCTGACACTTTGTGCAGCACCTACTCCCCGGTACGCAATAACGAGCCGAAAGGCTCCATATCTTTATTTTCTCTTCTTTGTTTTTTCTCAAGGAAAGGAAGGTTCTCTCGCGCACAAGTTTGCCGAGGGGGAAAGGAGAAGATAATGGTATGAGAAGATAATGGTATGGACCAGGCGTCGTTCAAGAAAGTTTCGCCTTACCGGGAAGCAAACAACAGAAAAGCTAAGTTTCCAAAGTTTGAGCAATCAGATTTTTTAATTTTTAAGTTATCTCCCTTGAACGACCGCACTTTGTATGGAAAACCTGTGCGCGGAGGAACCAACTCGTAGCTAGTTGTGCCCTTATTTTGTTTCGAGTCCGCTCAACAACTTAAGTGAGCTGCGACTAGTTGCGATAAGGTTTCTTGTCGGTAACGGCACCGCCAGCAGGCTGCTGATGTCCCGCACTCAGAGCTCGCGGCTAAGGTGCCTGCACCGGCAAGTTCCCTAAAAGCGTAGGGCAAAAACATACAAAGGGAGGAATCAAGTAAAGGGAATAGCGTTGCAATCATTACACCGGAATAGAGTTATATTACAAGGTAGCTTGTCGCGGCTCTAACCGATTGTTCTCATAACATGACCAGCAGCGACAAGAAAAGAAGAAAACGGGCGGCCTAGTCTACGCGATCGCCCTCAATCCTCTTGATCCTGCTCACCTTGTCCACAATGGGTGCGACAAGGGTCTTGAGCGCCTCCAGATCAGCATCCGGCGGCAGGGTCTTGAGGACGTTGGTGAGATTGAGGCCCGGGTTGCGGAAGGCCACCTTCATCAACACCTTTTGAAGAGCTCCTGCGCAGATCTTGCGCGGCTCGTCGGCCAGCTACTTTGGGATCTTCTCCCGGAGCCGCTGGAGGGCCGTCGCCACGCCTTTGAAGAACAAGGTGAGCTTGGCGCTGGGTTGGAGGTTCTCATCAGATGGATACCCGAGATCCTCCACCCCCAGTTGCGCCAGCTCCCTGTCGATATCTGCGGCAGCATTCACGAGACCCCCCGTCCAGTGCTCCACATTTTCCCTAAAAGCATTCTGGGCGGCAGCAGCACTCGCCAGCAGCGCCTTGTCGGCCTTGATCTCTTCCTTCAAGGCCGCCTCCTGCTCCCTGGCGCCCTCCAGCGTCTTGGTCAAAGTGGTCAGCTTCAACTCAAGATCTGTGTTGGAGTCCTTGGTGGCGCTAAGCTCTTTGCCCTTCTCGGCGAGACGAACCTGCAGCTCTAAGTTGCTGTGGGCGTCCTTCTCCCGCTCACGCTTGAGCGCGGCAAGCTCTTCAACACTCGCCTTGAGATCGGCCTCCAGCTGCGCCACCTTCGTCTCCAGCTCCTTCTTGGCGGCCTCGGCAACAGCCGCAGCATCCTCTGCTTGCTTAAGGGCTCCGCTAAATTGTTGCTCACGCGCGGCAAGCTCCTCCTCGTGGCTGTCGAGGTTAACTTTCCGCTGCGCCAGCTCGCCCTCCTGCGCAGACAGCTTCTCAGCGGCAACCCGCTGTTGCTCTTCAACTTCGGCCTTCTCGAGGAAGAAGGCCTTCTGCTCTTCGGCAAGTTGCTCCCGCTCCTCCGCCAGGGACCGGAGAGCTTCCTGGTTGAGACCCCGGAGCTCCTCCGCGCGCTTCTCGATGTCCGCTCCCGCCTTCGCGACAAGCGCCTCGCGGGATTCCAGCTTGGCTTGCCGCGCGCGGTAGAGCGACAACAGCTTCCGCAGCAGCCGCTCCTCCTCAGGCTCGCCGCTGCTGCTGCTCGGCGCGTCAACCAGTGTCAGCCCAGCGGAGGCGAGCACCTCTCCGTCGAAGCTCTCTCCCTCGACCGGCGCCCTGGAGCTTGACGCCCAGGGGAGGTTGATGAAGACGCCATCGCCGGCCTTCAAGTAGACGCCTGGCTGGGGCTCTTCGGAGCCTGGTGCTGCGGCAGCGGCGGACGGGTCAGCGGTCGACGTAGCGCCTGGCGCTCCTGCGGCCTCAGGGCCGTCAGTGCGATCGCCAGACCCCCCGCCTGTTTCTATGGCGGCAGCTTTGGCGGCCTCTGCGCCGGCGGGACCGTCAGCACCGGTTGCTTCTTCGGTGGCAGCAGCGTCGTCGGCGGCAACCTCGGTCTCCATCGGCTCCGCAGCAGATGGGTCTGACGGCCGGAAAAGGGAGAAGAGTCAAGCAAATATCCAAAAAAGAAGAAGAACCCAAGGGAAGTTTTGAAGCGAGAGGATTACCTGTACTGGGTTCAGCAGTCGTAGTCTCCGCCGCCGGGGGGACGCCGGTGCTGTCCCTTGCCGGAGAATTCTCCCTTGCCGGAGGACTCTCCCTTGGCACTTCAGGGGTGGCCTCAGGGCGCTCCTGGTGGGGCTGCTCTGCTCCTACACAAACCAACAGTCAGATGGCAGCAAAGAAAGAGTATCCATGCGCGCCTAACAGTGGAAAGTGAACCATATACTTACGCTGGGGGCTGCTCTGGAGAACAGTTGCCGGGTCCGGCAAGGTGGGTTCGTCCTCGATGACAATCACCGGGACCTTGGCTCTCTTTGCTGCTCTCTGGGCCAGAGTCCTAAAAAGGAATAAGTTCATAGTAAAGCAAGTGAGATACAAGAAAAAACAGCAAGAATTGAAGAACTACAAGTACAACAAGAGAATCTTACTCTTCTTCCTCGTCGGAGCTGAACGCGGAGAAGTCGAAGTCTGGCTCACGTCTGGCGCGAGGAGGCGGAGGAGTGGTTTCCCTTGGCTGCTTGGCGGGAACAGTGGCGGTGGTATGAGACGACCCCGCTCTGGCTGCCGCCGCAGCGTGAGAAGCGGCAGGAGCAGAAGCGGTGGTCCGGGTGGACCCCACTCCAGTTGCCGCAGCAGCGTGAGGTGCTCCCGCGGCAACAGTGCTTGCCACGGTGGAGCATGTCGCGCGGTGCGGCGGCTGTTCACTTGCCCGCTGCCCCACTACGTCCCCGGCCTTGCGGAGACGCCTTCTTGGTGGAGATGGAGGTTCTGCTTGCAGCGAGCTGCCTGAAGATGAGGAGGAAGAGGAGTTGATCTCCAGCGAGCCTCTTGCATCCTCGGCGGGCTCGCTCGACTCGACGCCATGCCCGGCAAGCTCTTTCTCGCCGGCGGGCTCCCCTCGCTCGGCACGGCTTGCCGCCTCTGCTGCATCTGCCTCCTCCACGGTGAATCCAAATTCGCCCGCGGCTGCGGTTGCCGCCGCCTCTTCCAGCCTAGTGGCGATGCGTGTCATCTCCGCATCGGTGGTGTCCCGGGTGAGGCTATCCTTTTCGTCGGAGCGGATCGGCACTTCTACCAAGCCGTCAAAGAACTCCTGCACGACGTCGTTTGTAGGCTCTTGCCAAGTTGGGACAATTCCATGTGAATCGCACAGCGGCATCATTGCACGGATGCGGTCGAGCGCGGAGTTGTTGCACAGCGGAACGACACCCCCCGGCAACCTGAACACTTCGGGATGTTGAGGGTCGTACTTGAACAGCTCCTGGAGCATCGCATTGAGCTCCAGAACAGTGAAGTTGAAGTTGAGGCCCGGACGCAGCCTCATGATATCCGCCGCATTCTTGAATTCCCAGGAGGGTCTCCCCCGTTCCTGCAGGGGGGCGATGCGGCGACGAAGAAAATCTGCGCCAACAGCGCCTATAGTGAGCCCGGCAAGCCTGAGGCGTAGGATCCGGGTGACGGCAATCTTCAGCTTATCGTCTTCCAGGGCCACGTCACTCCAATCGCTGCCGCGTGCTACTGGGGCTTGGCGCCGGGCGGTAAACGGCTGCGGGTTCTCCTCGACAATCCAGCACCAGTCTGCTCTCCATTCCTCCCACTTGCCGCGGAACTCTCCCTCCAGATAAGTGTCCTTCTTACCTGCCCTCAAGATCCAGGCGATTCCGCCGGATAAAGGCTCTCCTCTCTCTACTCGGGGAATAAAGAAGTGGCGAAAAAGGGCTACATTGGGATGGACTCCCACAAAGTTTTCACAGAGATGTGCGAAAACTGCCATGGTCAGAACAACATTAGGGCTGAAATCAAGGAGGTGGAACCCGTAGGTGTTCATAATATCGCAGAAGAACTCAGAGAAGGGCGGGCAGAGCCCGCAGTAGAAGAACAAGGCGAAGAAAGGATATCCATTTGGAGCCGTCTTCCAAGCGGCGGCTGGAAGTACCTTCGTGCACGGGTGCGCTCGCATCTCCGTCAACCAGAAGAGGTAGTAGTTCTCCCTCAGCTCCCTCGCGGCGAGCTTGGGGGGGAAGACTGCCCGCTCCTTTCACAGCGCCGCAAGCCGCTGCGCCTTGGTCGACTTCACAACCTTCCCCTTGTCGGCTCTCGGAGCCATGGCGGAAGTGGTGGAGGAGGTCGACGGCGTTGGTGGTGCTGGTGGCGATGGGGGGTGGGGCGCTGCTCTCTTTCAGCTTTGGGAAGACAAGGGAGCGGCGGAGATTTCCGAGATTGGAGTAGCAACCGGCGAATGGGCGAACTACCCCTGTTTCCCCTGCTTATAAAGAGGGAGGGGCGGACGTTCCGCCTTTCCGAATAAAGAAACCACCCACGATCTCTCCCACGATGCTGCATTCAACGTGTGCCGTTCGGGGAGGGCGCAGTGGATACGGGGAGAGATACGGCGTAACCTAGGCCGCGCGTGCCCGTGCCCTCTTTTGGGCCTGGCCCAATAGCGCTCGGCACCGTGTATGGCCCAGGCCCGGGGGCTCCTGTCAGTGTACTAGAGTAGGGGTACCTTACTATCCTGAACTTGTGCACGGGCAGTTGCAGCATCCCGCGGCAAGGCGTGCCGAGTGACCGCCAAGGTCCTCCGTGGTTCCTTTGGAGCCATTCAAGGACAAAGTATCCAAGCCAAGGAGACAAGACCCTGGCAAGAGGAGCTTGCCGGGAAGGCCAACCAAGGCAAGGCGCTTAAGGAGACAAGACCCCGGCAAGAGGAGCTTGCCGGGAAGGCCAACCAAGGCATCTCAAGGAACTTACCGCGACGCGCCACGCGTCCCGGCAAGGCCCGGTGAGCGACAAGCTCCCGGACGCGACAAGACAATGACTGCAGCAAGGCGCTTGCCGCGGCAAGCCACCACTCTGTGCCCGCGCTCCAGCACATCCACCAACGTGTCGCTCTGGGACCCTTCCAGGCGTACGTGGTGGGAGGCTGTGCAGACAGCGGTGCACGGTGGCAAGCAGCACTGACAAGATTGCCATCGTGGCGAGCGGTGGCGTCCCTGACGGTCCCTTTTGCACTATTTAGATGACGCAGACGAGCATTTAATGCCCTTGTCCCCTACCGTCAGGGTTAGGTATGATACACTGTAGCAGGTAGTTGTACCAACCTCAACACCTTTCCATTTTTACCCTTGTCTATGTTGCCACCTGTTGGTGACCCCTTGAGCATATAAAAGGAGGCCCATGCGCAATGTAGAGGAAAAAAGGGAACACTCATGCTCGGTCTCGTCAGCTGCTAGGGTGTACTGTAGCACTCCGCGCTCCCGAGCAAGAACTCAATACAAACCACAAAGCAGGAGTAGGGTTTTACGCATCCGTGTGGCCCGAACCTGGGTAAACTTCTCGTGTGCTTTGCCTCGATCCGCTCTTCATGCCACCCTCGCCCCCGCCGAACCGAAAGGGACCCGGTCTGCCGGTCCCATAGGTGCTCGTGGATCAGTCCCCCGACACCATCCCTTTAATAGAAAATTTATTTATTTGGCTAGGGGGCGAATGTAAAAATGCCCTGGCGCCTCGTATTCATTCGACGCGTGGGAGAAAGCCCTTATTGGGCACAGAAGCCAAGAGGTCCAAAAATTTATGGGACCGGACACTTCTTTACAAACGTTCGAAAGATGGAGAAGAACCCGCCTTGCAATGCCGAAGACAATACTGCGCGCCGGACTCATCGTCATTGAAGCCTAGTTCAGGGGCTACTGAGGGAGTCCTGGATTAGGGGGTCTCCTGACAGTCGGACTATATCCTTTGGCCGGACTGTTAGACTATGAACATACAAGATTGAAGACTTCGTCTTGTGTCCGTATGGGACTCTACTTGGCGTGCAAGGAAAGCTAGGCAGTATGGATATGGATATCTCCTCCTTTGTAACCGACCTTGTGTAACCCTAACCCTCTCCGGTGTCTATATAAACCGGAGGGTTTTAGTCCGTAGGACAACATACAATCATACCATAGGCTAGCATATAGGGTTTAGCCTCTCCGATCTCGTGGTAGATCAACTCTTGTAATACTCATATCATCAAGAATAAATCAAGCAGGACGTAGGGTTTTACCTCCATCAAGAGGGCCCGAACCTGGGTAAAACATCATGTTCCCTGCCTCCTGTTACCATCCGCCTTAGACGCATAGTTCGGGACCCCCTATCCGAGATCCACCGGTTTTGACACCAACAATTACTTTCAGTGAATAATCTGATCATAAATCCTCCATTCATCGGATCCCAACAAATGCACCGCAAAAGGAATACATCGAATTGAACTCTAAAGAAAAACATTATATTGAAGATCAAACACACACACACACACACACACATAGAGAGAGAGACATCTAGCTACTTCTATGGACCCTTAGGACCTATGGGAACTACTCACGCATCATCATGGAGGCAGCAAGGTTGATGAAGACGGCCTCCATGCTCGATTCCCCTCTTCAGAAGAGTACCAAAAGAGGCCTCCAGATGGGATCACGGAAGAACAGAGGCTTGCGGCGGTGAAAGAATTGTTTCGGGTCTCGCTCTGGGGTTTTTGGAATATATGTGAATTTATAGGCTACGAATTAGGTCAATCGGAGCAACATGGGGCCCACAAGGGGGCAGGGCGCGCCCCCTGCCTTGTCGCTTCATCATGAATCGTTTGGTCTGCCCCCCAATCTTATAGGGTCTCTTTTGGTTCAGAAAAAATCGTCAATTTTTTATCGTTTTTGGACTTTGTTTGGTAGGGATTTTCTATAATACCAAAAATAAGTAGAAAACAACCAATGGCACTGGGCACAGGGTTAATAGGTTAGTTCCCAAATATGATATAAAATAGTGTATAATGCATACAAGATTGACAATATAATACCATGAAACAGTCAAAAATTATAGATACGTCTCAGCATCCCCAAGCTTAATTCCTGCTCGTCCTCGAGTAGGTAAATGATAAAAATAGAATTTTTATGTTGAAATGCTACCTAACATGTCTTATCATGCAATCTCTTTTACAGTATGAATATTGAGAAGCGATAATGTAATTAATATCAACATAATAATATCCATGAATACTAGAAAATAATCATTACTTTTCAAAATATACGATGCTTAACGAATGGTAACCCTACTCATTGAATTATGTAAGCATGGTGTGAATCCAACTTCCTAAGATAAGTACAAATTATGAGCACCCCGGTGCCAAATCAAGCAATTACATCGTATCTTTTCTTGCTTCAACATTTTCAACCTCACTCAGTATATGAGCATGAGACATGGACTTAACACTATGGGTGGAATAGAGTAGTTTGGTAGAGGGAATACAAAAAATGAAGAAAATCTCGCATCAAATCGGCGGATCGTTAGGCAATGGAGAGGCATGACAATCGATATCAATGCGAGGAGTAGGGATTGCCATTCAACAAATGCACTAGAGTTATAAATGTAGGAAAGCTTGCTACAGAAACTAAGTGGGTGTGCATCCAAATTGCTTGCTCATGAAGACCTCAGGCATTCGAGGAAGCCCATCATCAGAATATACAAGCCAAGTTCTATAATGTAAAAATTCCCACTTGTATATGAAAGTGATAAATCATGGAGACTCCCTATATGAAGAACATGGTGCTACTTTGAAGCACAAGCATGGTAAAAGGATAGTAGAATTGCCCCTTCTCTCCTTTTCTCTCATTTTTAGAGCAATATCATGAACCTCATCCCCACTTTTTCGAGTACTTGTCATTCTCCATCATTCTTTACCTCACCAGAACAATGCTAATGATCATCACACTTCTTTTTGCTTACAACCCGATAAAACTGAACGATATGACTATATGAATGTCTCTGGCAGTGTACCAGGACGTGCAATGATCTGGTGTAACATGTATTACAATGATGAATGGTGGCTTTTCCACAAATATCATGTCGGCTCTATACGATCATGCAAAGGAATGTGATGATGAACACACAAGTCATGTGAATAGTAACTGTGGAAGTTGCATGTCAGTATATCTCGAAATGGAAATGACATGATAGGTAGGCATGGTGGTTGTTTTTAGGAAGGATATAATAAGGTTTATGTGTGATAGAGCGTGTCATATCACGGGGTTTGGCTGCACCAATGAAGTTTATGCCAATTCTTGAGGTGAAAATGGGCAATGCATGGCACCGAGAGGCTAGCAAATATGGATAGACGGGAGTGCCATATTAGTCCATGAACTCACATTAGTCATAAAGAACTCATATACTTATTGCGAATTTTTTATTAACACTCGAAGCAAATTACTAATCGCATGCTCCAAGGGAGGAGGTTGTGAGGAGTTCACCATCGCGCGCCCTGATATTGACAACACAAAGGATTTCAACGAGAATAAATATGCTCCAACATCCCAGTCATGCCATGACCGACACATAAATGAGTAGTACATAACAAGCTTTAATATCGATATTTATACAAACCAATGATTATGAACTAATACTCTTTCATATTACTACATCAATATCATTTAAATCACATGCTTCATATTCAGCGATCTACATGGAAGTTCTTATTATACCACTCTTGTATACCTACCATTTTTGAACTAGTCATATAACCCATGCAAATTATTACTTGCTATTTAACTCCCAATAAGATATAAGTGAAGCATGAGAGTGCAAATGATTTCTATAAAATATATCTACGCCTTGCTCTAAAGATATAACTGAAGTAATGAGCAACTGCCCAACTCAAACGATATAAGTGAAGCACATAGAGCATTCTAACAAATCATGATGAATACGTGTCTCTCTCAATAGGTGTATCCAGCAAAGAATGATTGTGGCAAACTAACAAACCAAATAAAACTATAGCACACGAAGCTCCAAGCAAAACTCATATGATGTGATGAATAAAACTATAGCTCTGAGTAATATTATCGATAGATTAGAGACGAAAGAGGGGTTGCCATACGGGGCATCCCCAAGCTTATATGCTCGAGTCTTCCTTGAATATTACCTTGTGTGCCTTGGACCTCCCCAATCTTAGGGTCTTCCCGCTCCTTACTCCTTCATCCATCGTGATCTACCTCAAAACTTGAAAACTTAAGCACATAAAACTCAAAAGAAACTTCATAAGATCCGTTAGTATAATAAAACAATCGTCCACTTTAGGTACTGTTATAAATAGATTCATAGTTTACCTTGCATAATACCTACTATATTCTAACATCTCTAGGACTTATACCCCTTGATATAATCCATAGCATCATCAATATAAGCACACTATGCAATAAAAACAGAATCTGTCTAAAACATGACAGTACGTAATGCTAGAATTTTCATCCATGCTTATGTAACTCCAAAAATCCTAAACAATTAGTACAACGTAAAATATTTATATCATATTAATGTGTAAAAAAATCAGCAATTGACCATGTTCTAGTAAACGGGAACAATTCAGGCATTGGACACTAAATTTTTGTTTCTACACAGTACCAATTTCAACAATCACTAAAGGCTTGTTTCTACACCCAAACTTTTGGACACTAAAGGCTTTACTTGGCCCAAAACTCAAAATAAAGGATACAAACATAATCATTACATTAGCAATAACCATGTTTACTCAAGAAAATAAAATGAAATAAAAAATATAACTATTAGGTTTCTCCCGACAAGCGTTATATATTTAATGCCCCTAGCTAGGCATAATGCATAGTTTCAACTGTTATCATCCTTGTCCAATTCCTCAATTATGCATCCGGATTTCCTAGAAGGTTTAGCAAACATGTTTTTAATAACGACACTCCTGGGATCAAAATTAAGGAATTTCTTTTCAATCATATGTTCCTTTGTATCATTTTAATGAAGTCGGGGTGAACGCTAATCTTTTTAGATCTTCTTTCTCTCTACTAGATGAAGCACCCTTGTTATTAGGAATATACATAAGCTTAGAATTCTTACTTGTAGGAGTCCTTTCAATGGTTTTAAGGGAAGAAAAAGTTGAGCCCAACTTATTATTGTCTCTTTCAGTTTATCAATTCTAGCATGACTTTGTTCTACTCTATCCTTTAATAATTTTAATGTGGTTCCCACCGAAGAGACAAATTTAGTTACTTGGTTATGCACCTTTTTATCAAGATTTTCAATGTGTTCAATAGTTAGCATTTTGTTCTCAATAATTTCCAATCTTCGCATAACATGTTTCAGAGTAAGTGTCCTTTCATTAATAGTGATAGGTGGTGATCCCACTAAATTCCCCATAGCATTGAAAGCATCTAAAGGGTGACTACTTGGGAAATATCCTCCGGTAATAGTGTCAAGCACAAATCTAAACCAAGTAGTAACACCCACTTAAAAGTTGCGAAGAAGACCAGTGGTGGATAGCTTACGAGTAGATCTATTTTGAGGATTGAAAATCATATACCAACCATCTTTTAAACTTTCTCCTCCCCTTTGTTTAAAATTAAGCACTTCATTTTCAGGGGTACAACCAACAAGCCAAGAGCTAGCAATAGCAATGAGCAAATAAAGCACACGAGATATTTTTGGTATTTTTGATTTTTTAAAGGAAACTAATAAAGAAAACTAAAAGCAAATAAAAAGTAGAAAAAGTAAATGGTAAATGTGTGTGAAGGGACCTGCTTTGTTTGATGAAGTATCCCCAACAATGTTGTCAAAAAAATTTGCTACTTGTGATAGGCGTTGGGATTTCCCCGAAGAGGAAGGCTGATGTAGTATATTAGCAGAAAATATTTTCCTCAGTAGAGAACCAAGGTTTATTGAAACAGTAGGAGATTCACGCAAAAAAGGTAAATGATACCTGCACACATACATAAAGCAAATACTTGCACCCAACACAAGCAAGAGGGTTGTCAATCCCCTTGTACTCGTTAATTGCAAGGATTAATTCTGATAGTGATAGATAAATAAATTGCAAAAGAAGGAAAAAATTGCAGCAGAGTATTTATGGTTTTAGCAATATGATGTAAATGAACCCGGGGGCCATAGCTTTCACTAGAGGCATCTCTCTCATGAGCATAGCAATGGTGGGTAGAGAAATTACTATTGGGCAATTCATAAAAAAGTGCACAGTTATTATGTTATTCACGGCATGATCAATACATAGGCATTACGTCCATGACAAGTAGGCCGCTAAACTTACTGACACCTACTACTATTACTCCACCCGTTGATCGCTATCCAACATGCATCTTAAGGTATTAAGTTCATAATAAATAGAGTAATGCTTGGAGCATGACGACATAATGTACACAAAGTAAGACTAATCAATATGATCAAACCCCATCATTTTACACTTAGTAGCAATAATACAAATACGTGTCTTGCTACCCCTTCTATCACGAGGTGAAGACACCGTAAGATTGAACCTACGAGAAAGCACATCTCCCTAAAGATAAATCAATCTAGTTGGCCAAACTAAACCGATAAATCAGAGAGAAATACAAAACTATGAAAATCACACATAATAAAGTTTAGAAAAGATTCAATTACTTTTAATGAATAATTTGATCATAAACCCTCAATTCATCGAACCTCAACAGACGCACCGCAAAAGGATTACATCTAATCGATCTCCGAATAGAACATTGTATTGAAGATCATAGAGACAGAGAGAGAGAGAGCTATCTACTCACGCATCATCATGGAGGCAACAAGGTTGATGAAAACGACACTACTAGGGAAAAGCCTAGCCGTAGCACGGGTTTTTGGCCTACCAGTAGCACGGGTCACAGCGCTACTGCTACGACGCTACAGCTAAAGGTTAGAAATAGTGTGGTTTCACCCACGCTACTGCTATATCCACTTAGTAGTAGCGCTTCCTGGAAAGGGCGCTATTGGTAATTACGAGTAGCGCTTCTCGCAGCCTGCGCTACTACTATTATTATGTATTCTATTTCTTTTTTATTTCATGTTGTATTCATACACCTTTATACAAGTTTTCATACAGTAGCAATTTAGAGATTGTTTTTACATCATAATAAGTTATTACATCACTGGGTGAAAGAAACGTGGACTAGTTTCAAGTGGATGGACATCCTTGAAACTAATCTGCGGTTCTTTCACCCAGTGATATAATAAATATCATCATCTATATCATTAACAACTTATCATCATCTATATGACACCTCCTCATGATCATCATTTTCATCAATGAGACATCATATAGCAAGTTGGTCACTAGTCATAATCACAAGTCCCCATCATCATCATCAACTCTAACACATTGTACCACATTGTACCACATAATAACACATTGTACCTAGGACCTACTTCTCTCACATTGTACCTAGGACCTACTCCATGGTGACAAGCATACCCTCATGAAAATCATACATCTTGCAAAGTGCTTCCCAATTCGGGAAAACAAAATGGGTTACGCTCTCAGAGTTGTATAGATTTACATCAAAATCCATACCATGATGGGTCCTTAGGTGAATTTTCTTTGTTTCCATACTTTCATTATCTTCAAAATCCATCCTCTCCGAGACATAGCATCTTGCATGGCATGGGATAAGCTAATCGAATTGTAAAAGAGGAAAATTACACGTTGAAGTAGTAGAAGTTGTGCTTAATTATGAAAAAACACTTGTCCTTGTTGCGTACCATTTCAACCTCGAAGGTCTCCTGAAGCTTAATGCTGAAGCGCCGACCTTTGTCCAGGTGAGGCCTGTCGCACAGACCCCGGTCACTCATGTATGGAGCCCCGACAGACTTAAAGTCAACCCAAAAGTCGTTTAATTATCTTTCTAGAAAATCCAGGTCACTCGATATTTCCTACATATTCTAGAACAAGTCATGCCAAAATTCACGGAAAAATCCGGCATGACCTTTGCTAAAAAAGGACATATCAAGCGCCTGAAATTTGCCGGAACGGAAATTAATCAACACTCCGGCAAAACATAGGCCACTCGGAGGTGTTACCTGCAAACATGGCCGGCCACTTGGGCAAGCACATATCCTATTTGAGCAACACAATATATACATGTTTATATCTACATCATATGAGCATTTAAACTTGACGGTCATTGCATTTCAATGGTTGAAAATATGAACAAAAACATTTCAAAATATCTTATAGGACTCATATTGACACGGAGATTTGGCTAGTCTCACCTTGAGGTCGGGGGGTCGGTGACGGGGACGACGGTGGGGATGATGGAGGGGCTCCTTGATTTCTGCAAAAACAACCCAGAAGCTATCAACTAATCAAATGCATACGCCTTGCATAGTGCTCTCCAATTTGAGCATTCAAAATAGGAGTAGTTCTCCAACTTGAGCATTCAATAAGCAAAACCAAATCGTAAAATAAATTAGTATTCAAATTAGCATGCATTCAATAAGCAAAACTAAATCATCTCTTGCGTCCGTACATCGTCGAATATTATCACTAATACATCTCGAATAGTATCATACATATAACATCACTAATACAATTAAAACCCTAGCGAACGACGGGTATCGGCGCAGGCGGTGGACACCCAAAGAGAAGGAACCATCACAGGATCATAGCTCTAGTGAGATCCCTGAAGAACCTGCCAGGTATTGGAGAACCTGCCCTCCAACGCAACCATGTAGCGACGGACATGCTTGTCCTCCTCGCTGACACGGTGACGTACCACCACTGCGGGGTCCTCAAGCCTTCGCACCATCACTAGCCCACGCGATAGCCACCAAAGAAGGTTCGGGTCAATGACGGGCTGGCTCCTCACCAAGCTGCGCCCCCGAAAGGTAGCACCTCCCAGTACCAGCCCGGCGGAGCCTAGTCCTAGACATGGCCCCTATGATCAAGTAGGTGTCCTCCACCGAGTTGACGACGAGGATGCGGGATAGGCATCGTCGATGTCGATGCGGGAATAATTGCTTTAACTAAAAAATAACAACAAATGCGACATGTTCAAAATATGACATATCCACTTCAAAATGAATCAACCTAGAATTCTGTTAAATACACTTAAAAATATACTAGTTCTATTGATTTTCTTACTAAAAATAAACTAGTTCTATAGTAAAATTTTAATTAGATCATCAAATCTCATATACAAAAAATTTCTTACTAAAAATAAACTAGTTCTATTAATTCAACTAGTTCAACTAAGCACTTACTATAAATAAAAATAAACTAATTCTTACTAAAAATAAACTAGTTCAACTAGTTCTATTAATTTTCTTACTAATTCTATTAAACACTTACTAAAAACAGTAAAAAATTACATTATACAAGAACAGTAAAAAGAGTTTAGGGTTTAGGAGAGATGGAGGGAGGAGGGGGC